>NW_007773319.1:0-2888 GCF_000696425.1 Galeopterus variegatus | reverse complement strand
AATAAATCAGCCATAAAGCAAGATAGTTATTAATTATTTACTTATCTGGAGCCAAGCTTTTTGAGTTTTACTCAATTACTTATTTACAAATGAAAAACAGCTCAAAAATCCCCAACACATTGACCTAGAACATAAATTTCACATCATTTTCCTCTTGGAAAGCTATTTTTAAATGGAGCAATCACTAATGCACAGAGAGAAAAAATGCTCTACAATTAATGCAACACTTGGTTCAGTATTTTTCCATTTCTGTTAAAAAGCAGTGGTCTGTCTGTTTGTCCTAATGGGAAGGTTGGAACGTGATGTTTGGTGCAGTAGAGAACACATCTAACACTTTGCCAAGGCCTTCTTTTTCTCTCTCTCTGTAGTGGTTATCTGCCCGACCGGCACCCATTTCTCCCATGTTTTTGTGCATGTATCCATCCTTCCCCATGAGATGGCCTGTGTACTTCAGGGAGAACTGCCCTAACCTGCAGACCTGATTAGGATAGAGGATCCTTTTTCCCTTTGCCAATGATGGGCACAGGAATGCAGGGCTAAGCCAATCTGTTTCATGAAATTTTCTTGACCAAATGATTAGTTAATTAATTGGCAGGTAACCCAATATTAGCTATTAAACTTAGACCTTTGCTATGGTCATGAAAAGAGAGATTTTCTTGCTCCCAAGAGAGAACCACTGGAAGAGTTCATCTCTCCTCCTCTGAACTTTAAATGCTACAGGAAGACTAGACTTGCTGCAACCCCTGTCCTCCTATCTGAGGACCAAGCTGCCACACGGAGGATCCATGATCCAAGGAGACAGGGCTAGAATCCTGGTCAAAGCAGGCATGACCTCTGTCCACACTTGAACTTTTTTTTAACTAAAGCAATGTATTTCCTATATGGCTTAAGTGAATTTGAATTTTCTTTCCTATTATTTACAACCTAAAGCACTATGAAATATTCTGCAATCACAAATATTACATCTCATCTTCCTCTAGACATGAAAATATCTGTCCCCTCACAACTGTCTATTTCAATACTCTCAACATACTTTAATTTCATCTTTTCCAACAGGTCTTTCCTGTTTGACCTGGATCCATTCTAACATCAAATACTTAAATTTACAATGTTAAGAATATGAACACACAAGAATATTTATTTCTTGTGTATCTGAGTACAAAATTTTTTGTTGTTGTATAGCATATAATGTCCAATACAGTCAGGAGGTTCATAATTTTAAAAAAGGTCACAGACAAAGAAAACCCTAACACTTTTTGAAAAAAGACTTTGATAAGTTTCAAAAATGCTAGTAAGCTTCCTAACAATTGCAGCTCAAAGTCCAGAATGTGAAAGTGGAAGTTAACATGGAAACTCAAATTTCCATCAAGGTAAAAAGAAAGTTTCCTAAACCCCTTCCTTCTCTGGTAATTTTGACTCCAAAGATCTGGAATGTGTTTAAGATAAGTGATTATATCTTTGATACAGTTGAGAATTAGGAATACTTTTAAAAGCAGCAAAAGAAACTTCACTTGCATGCTGTTGTTTAAAAATATTTTGTGTTTTGAAATGGAAATAGAAAATTGAGGAATAGTAATAGCAAAAGGCTGCCTGAAATTTTATCTAAATATGGTATTTAGTGAGAGAAGATAGCAGAAGACAGGAAAAACATTTATTTTCTACATATATTTGCATTATAGAGTCAAAAACACGATAACCCTTAATTTGATTTGAAATGAGGTGACTACAGACTTTCTTAGCTAGCCAAAAAACACCAAGAGTCCCAGATCATAATTGCATGCTAAGAAGAACACAGGTATATAAAAGTTCTAGTAAGGTTAAAAAAATTCTTGCTAATGTAATTAATAGTAATAAATGAGTAAAAACTGTGGGTCATAGCCACATCCTTTAAAGGCAATACATTAAATATCATTTCCAAACAATTTTTATTTGTTATATACACAGGCCACTTATTATATTGAGATAATTTCCTTCTATACCTAATTTGAAGTCAAACTGTCCTTGTTTGCTGATGACATGATCTTATATATAGAAAACCCTATAAACGCTACTAAAAAGCTCTTACTGCTGATTAACAATTTCAGTAATGTTGCAGGAAACAAAATCAACACTCCCAAATCAATAGCATTTTTATACTCCAGTAACAAGCTAGCAGAAAATGAATCAACAGAGCAAGCCCATTTACAATAGTTGCCAAAAAAATAAAATAGCTAGGCTCAATTTAAGCAAGGAGATGAAAAACATCTACAATGAAAACTACAAAACACTACTTATTAAGAGGACACAAAAAGGTGGAAAGTCATACCATGCTTTTGCATGGGAAGAATTAACACTATGAAAATGTCCATTCTATTCAAAGCAATCTACAGATTCAATGCAATTCTCACCAAAATACCAATGACATTCTTTAGAGAAATAGAAAAAGCAATCCAAACATTCATATGGAATAACAAAAGACCCCAAATAGCCAAAGAAATGCTAAGAAAAAAAAAAGCTGGAGGCATAACACTACCTGGCTTCAAATTATATTACAAAGTTTTATAATCAAAGTGGCATGGTACTGGCATAAAAACAGCAATCAATCAATGGAACAGAATAGAAAACCCAGGAATCAACCCACTAACTTACAGTCAACTGATCTTTGACAAAGGCAGCAAGAACATACACTGGGGAAAAGTCTGCCTCTTCAATGTATGGTGCTGGGAAAATTGGATGTCCATATGCAGAAAAATGAAACTGGACCTGTACCTCTCACCATATACCAAAATAAACTCAAAATAGATTAAAGACTTAAATATAAGACCTAAAATCATAAAATTACTAAAGAAAAATATAGGGGAAACACTCCAGGTAATAGGACTGGGCAAAGACTTTATGAATAAGACCCC
>NW_007773318.1:0-4478 GCF_000696425.1 Galeopterus variegatus | reverse complement strand
CGAAGGAAGGAAGGAGAGAAAGAGAGAGAGAGAAAGAAAGAAAGAAAGAAAGAAAGAAAGAAAGAAAGAAAGAAAGAAAGAAAGAAAGAAAGAAAGAAAGAAAGAAAGAGAAGATCACAGTAATATGTTAATGTTTCAGAAGGAGAGAACAAATCTGTGGTTATTAGAGGTATTGGGGGGAGGGAGATGGGCATGGGGAGACTTTAGGTAAGGGGCATAGAGAATAATTACAGTTTGTAATAATAAAAATAAATAAATAAAATGAAATGTAGTTTAAATGTCATGTTTTTCTGTTTGTTGCCTAGACGATCTGTCCAATGCTGAGAGAGGGGTGTTCACACCCCAGCTTTTATCATATTGGAGTTGATCTCTTTCTTTAGACCTAATAGCATTTGCTTTATATGTCTGTGTGCTCCACTGTTGCTTGCATATATAGTGTGATTGTTATGTCTTCTTGCTAGATATATTCATTTATCATTATATAGTGGCCTTCTTTGTCTATTTTTATAATTTTTGGTTTAAATTCTACTTTATCTGATGTAAAAATAGCTTCTCCTGCTCATTTATGGTTTCAAGTTGTCTGTTTTTTTTTTTTTTTTTTCCATTCTTACACTCTTGGTCTGTGTGTGTCTTTACTGGTGAGATGCATTTCTTGAAGACAGTGTATAGTTGGGTCTAGCTTTGTAATCCAATCAGTCATTCCATGTCTTTTGAGTGGCAAGCAAAATTCATTTACATATAGGGTCATTGTTATAAAAATACTGGTAATTTATTGATTTTTGTTTGGATGTTTGAAATATCTTTTGTTCCTTTCATTACCTTCATTTGCCTTTGATGTCTGTTGGTTTTTTGAGGTGATAACATTTATGTTCTTACTCTTCCTCATGTGAATTCTTGTTGTATCAGTGGGTTTTGATTTTTCCTGGTAGTGATTATTGTTTTTTGAATTCCAGATGAAGAACTCCCTTGAGGATTTCTTGTTGGGCTGTTGGTGTGGCAGTGAACTCCCTCTGTTATCATTTGTTTGGGAAAAATACTATTTCATCCTCATTTCTAAAGGATAGCCTTTCTGGGTATAGTATCCCTGGCTGGTAGTTTTATTCTTGTGCTATTTTGAATATATCATCCCATTTTTTTCTGGCCTATAGAGATTCTGTTGAGAAGTCTGCTGTTAGTTTGATGTTTGATGTTTGATGTAGACTCCCTTATAGGTGACTTGACACTTTTTCTGCTTTTGCAGTTCTCTCTTTGTCTTTGAGATTTCCCAGTTTGATTATAATGTGTCTCAGAGAGGACCTTTTTAGACTGAATCTATTTGGGGATCTTTGAGCCTTTTTTACCCGAAGATCCAATTCTCTCTCTATACCCAGGAAGTTTTCCATTATTATTTCATCATATAGGTTTTCAATGCCTTTTCCTTTTTCCTCCTCTTCCAGAACACCCATGGTTCACATGTTTATGTGCTTAAGGCTGTCTGCTAGCTCTCTTAGATTTTCTTCTTTTTATTCCTTTTTCTTTCTTTTTGTCCCCCTGGGTATTTCAAAAAGACCATCTTTGAGGTCAAAAATTCTTTCTCCTCCTTGCTTTAACCTTCTGCTTACACTCTCATTTGTATGTGTTTTGTTGTTGTGGCTGTTATTGAATGGATTCTTCAGTTCCAGGAACTCTGCTGCATTATTTTATAAGGTATTAATCTCTTTGTAAACTTCCTCCTTCATATCCTGGATATTTTTTCTCATTTCATTGTGTTGCCTGAGTCTTTTTTGTTTCTCATTGAGTTTCCTTAAGATTCTTGTTCGGAATTCCTTTTCAATCATTTCAAGGGTTTCCTGCTCTATGGGGTCTGATACTTGAGGAATACTATATTCCTTTTTTTATTATTATTATTATCTCTAGTATCTTTACATTGATGTCTCGATATCTGTTAGAGCAGTTGCTTCTTCTTTTACTCTGGAGTGGACTTTGAGCAAAAAGACTTCCACGTCTTTTTTCCGGGCTCCACTGGTGGCTGTCCTTGCATCAATGCACTCAAGTGGTCAGTGGGCCACCTGCATGGAGGCTTTGGTGTTTGTTTTAGTCTGTTTTGTGTTGCTATAAGAGAAATACCTGAGACTGGGTAATTTATAAAGGAAAGAGGTTTATTTGGCTTACAATTCTGGGACAGCTGCATCTGGCATGGGACTCAGGCTGCTTCTGCTTATGGTGGAAAGTGGCAGGCAGCCAGCGGGTACAAGCAGATCACATGGTGACAGGAAGCAAGAGAGAGAGAGAGAAGGTGCCAGGGTTTTTCTAAGCAATGAGCTCTCAGAGGAACTAATTGAGTGAGAACTCACTCACTACCCCTCCTCCCCCAGGGAGAGCATTAATCCATTCATGAGGGATCCACCCCCATGACTCAATCAGTTTCCAACACTGCCACATTAGACATCAATTTTCCACATGAGTTTTGGAGGGGACAACACATCCAAACTCCATCATTCTGCCCCTGGCCCCCCAAAACTCACGTTGCTCTCACATACAAAATACAATCATTCTATCTCAGCAGTCCCAAAAGTCTTAGCTTGCTCTAGCACCAACTTGAGTCCAAAGTCCAAAGCCTCCTCTGAGACCAAAAGCTAAAGTCCTTCCAGCCTTGAACCTGTAAAAGTCAAAACCAAATTTATCTACTGCCAAGATACAATGGTGGAACAGTCATTGGGTACACATTCCCATTCCAAAAGGGAGGAATAGGCCAAAAGAAAGGAAAAACAGGTCCCTCACATGTCCAAAACCAAGCAGAGCAGGCATTAAATCTCACGGCTAGCTCATCAGGTACCTTGATTCCATGTTTGACAGCCTCTGCACACTGGTGTGGGGGTTGGGTCCCCAAGTCCTTGGGCAGCTCCACTCCTATGGCTCTCCTGGTCTCGGGCCACACTTCATCTCTCCCAGGCTGGTGTTCAACTCTGGTAGCTCCACAGGTCTGGGGTCTCCATGGAGGTCCTGCTCTCATAGCTCTACTAGGCATGGTGCTATTGGGGTTTCTCTGCTGCAACTCAGTCCCATTTCTGCTCGGCATTGCCGTAGTAGATGGCCTCTGCAGTGGCTCCGCCCCTGCAGCAAGTCTCTGCCTGGGTCCCCAGGAATTTCCGTATGTCCTCTGGAATCTGGGTGGAGGCTACCACACCTCTACTGCTCTCACGTCCTGCCGACCTGCAGACTTAACACAACGTGGACGTCACTGATGTTTCGGGCCTTTACTCTCCAGGGCTGCTGCATGAACCACACTTGGGACCACTCCAGCTGGAGCAGCTAGGATGCAGGGAGCAGGATCCCAAGGGCAGCTGTACCCCAAGTCTGTCCTCCAGGATAACTCAGTCCTTCTAGGCCTCAGGGTCTGTGATCGGTGGGGCACCCTTCCAGGCTTCTCAAATGCCTTCAGGGCTTTCCTCTCATTTTCTCCACTATTATCATCCCGCTGCCTCACTGTCCTTGAAGTAGCAGTGGCTGTGGTGGACCACCCACATGGAAACTTGCTTGTGGCAGTGTTGTTTGCTGTGATCCCTAGGTGCACTCCTGGCTTCTGTCAGGTGGAGGGCTGCCTGTTGTGGCTCCTGCCATGGTCCCTGAGCCTGCTCCTTCCTTCCTTCCTTCGAAATGTAGAATCTTGATAGGATCAGCTTTGGAGGCTGGGAAATCCAAAACCCAGGGAACGCACCTGGTGAGGGCCTTCTTTGGTGGTGACTTCAGTGTTGCAGGGCATTACATGGTGAATGGTGATGATTTTATATTTTTAGTTCAATACACAAACTGATAAAGTTTTTACTATCCCAAAATTTTATTGCTACCTATTTTTTTTATTCTTCCAATGACTAATGCACTGTTCAATTATTCTTGAGGTATTACTAATTTAATTTTTAGATAGGTAATATGATGTAAATTTATTATTCCAATTTTTAAAATCTGAAATGGAACACTTCAGTGACTTTCTCAGATTTTCCTTTAATAAGTTTCAGAGTTGTGATTCAAATCCACATGAATCCTACACTTAGTCCCGAATCAATAAACTAACATACAAATCCTAACCCCATTTTCAATGTTGAATCATTTTATTTCCCCTCTTCCTTTTCCTTCCCATTTCTTTTGCCCCCGTTTATATACTCAGGTGTGTTTGAAGATTATTTCTTGTTTTACTGAATGGAAATATTTAATAACCATCTGTATTAGTGTTTAGTCAAAATCAAGTTCTAATTTTCTTAATCTGTATGCTTCTACAAAATAAGGCTAAAGAATTGGGTCGCAAAGATGACAATGATAAGAGAGTTTAAAACAGGTTTAATAACAAGAAAATATATCAAAATACTTTGAATCACATATATATATATTTTTACATTTTAATATTCTTTTAATAGAAAAATATCATGAACAACATGTGAATTTGGTTACTTAATGCAGTGTACATCACTGACATCCCATTATTTAAAGCAGATAATTTCCTC
>NW_007773317.1:0-4478 GCF_000696425.1 Galeopterus variegatus | reverse complement strand
GAGCGCAGCTCCGCCTCCAGAGCCCCCTGTGGCTGTTGAACCTCCAGCAGTCCGAGAAGACTACCCAACGCAGCCACCAGCATCCTCCCTGGAGGATTCAATTCATAGTCCATTGAAGGATGAGATGACATTTTCACCACTAGGTCTGCCTTTTGTCTTCAGAGGTCATGATTCAACACTGCCTAGTACAACAGTTATGCATGTGCATGTGGAGCTCACCGTGACTCCTCCAGAGCCTAGTGCCCATGTGGAACCTTCTCCAGTCTGGCAGGAGGGCCCTGCTGGGCCACCAGAGCCCTCTATGGACGTTGAACCACGTGTGAAGCAGCAGGAGGCCCCAGGTCTGCCACTACAGCCCCATGAAGAGGGGACCGAGCCTTAGCCCGTGCCCCAGGACGCTGCAGCTCCACCTTCAGAGCAACCTAAGGAGGTGGAACCTTCCTCACATCAGCAGCTGACTGCCATCTTAACCTGCAGAACTGCCTGAGAACGTAGACTCATCCCTGGTCCACCAAGAGGCCCTTCCTCAGCCTCCAGGTCCCGCCAAGGAGGCAGAACCTCCTCCAGTTCTGCACGAGGTCCCAGCTCGGCCCGCAGAGTTTTCTGGGCAAGCAGAATCCTCCCCCACCCAGCAGATGGCCCCGGCTCACCCTCCGGAGCCACCTAAGGTCGTTGAAGCTCCACCTCCAATGCATTATGAGATGACAGTTCCAACACAAACCAAGTCAGGATCCAGCTCAGAATCCAACGTTGCCCATTATCACATTTCAACCCTTGGACCTGGAGATGACCAGCACTCCAGAACCCACCGTTCAGGCTGAACATTCTGCAGCCCTAAAGGAGACTACAGCTCCTTCTCCAAAGCCCCCTGAGGTAACCTATCCACATGCACACTGGGCTCAGCATCCGAACCTGCCTCGAGTCCCAGATCAACGTTTCCCTCTGGCACTCACCATAACTCCAGAACCCACTGTGGAAGTTGAACACCCTCCAACAATGCAGGAGACCCCAACTCTGCTTCCACAGCCACCTACAGAGGTCATAGCTCAACCTCCAGTGTATCCAGATGAGACGGTTTCAATACCAGCATCACCTGTGCTTATAGTCCTGGCAGACCCGGGGGCCTTTGACCATATTGGATCCTCTGCTGCCTCCCAGCTGTTGGTCCCAACACAGGACTTGCTCGAGAATTTGGTTCCATTCCCGGGCGAGGAGTCAGCTCAAGAGCTACCCGCAGAGCCAGGGCACTTTGCCCTTCCACGTCCGGATCTGCATGACAAGCTGGCTGGGCCACAAAGGCTCCAAGAGGTGGCTCCGATGCAAGATTGGGATCAGCATCAGGCCCTGGCTCTGCCTTCTCGACTCAAAAGATTCAAACTGTGGGCCTAGATCAGGCTGCAGACCACCAGTCATTTCAAATCGTGCTTCCGCATCTAGATAGTGAGAGTTCAGAAGCAGCAAAGTTTGTCCTTTCCACCCTGAATCCGAGGAAAGATCGAGCTCAGCATCCGCGGCTCGCTGAGGTTGTTCGAACTCCACACCGATTTGTGTCCCAACCTAAGCGTCAAAAACCAATCTTGAAGGATGAGAAAGGATCTTTGAGGATGGATATCGATTATCCTGAACTTTCTCTAGAACCCCAGAAGGGCCCCGATGACTTGTCTAGAGGCCCCTGAGCCAGTTGAAACTAACCAATTGCAGCAAGAGGCCCCAGCTATCTCCAAACCCAGAGACCCCAGGAGAGCCAATCCTCTCCAGCCCAGCAGGAAGACCCAGCTCAACCTCCACAGCACCCTGAGGAGGCAGAACTTTCTCCAGCCGAGCAGGAGGTCCCAGCTACATATGTAGAGTCCAGAGAGGAGGTAGAACATCCTCTACCACAGCAGGAGGCTCAACCTCCGCAGCCCCCTGAGGAGACAGAACTTTCTTCAACCCAGGAGCAACTCACAGATCCACCTGCACAACCCCTGGAAGATATTATGCAGCAGTTTTCAAAATGAGGCAGGGCTGGCCCGGTGGCCGAGGGTTCGGATCCCATGTGGAGACCAGTTCCCGCTCACTGGCTGAGTGCGGTGCGGGTGCAACACCGAGGTTTGCGATTCCGTTACAGGTCTGCAAAAAAGACAAAAAGGAAAGAAATAAAATAAAATAAATAAAAAGGAGGAATAGTGCAGCCAGCTGTCAAAAATAAACAGAGGCAGATGATCTGTGTCAAAGATGTATAGGCATTCACTTTGTTGAGTGAGCAAAGTTAAGATGTAGTCGGTGTGTATAGTATACAACTGTGTGCTGTGCATTATTTATACAGAAGTGTAGAACTACATGGCCCAATACAGTAGCCACTAGCACTACATAGCTATTTGAATATACATTTAAATTTAAATTAATACAAATTAAATAAAATGTAAAAGTCGGCTCCTGTATTGCTAGGACAACTGTCTGGGTAGGTGACTGCACCAATTGTATGGTTAAGGCTAATTCACAACTTATGCCAAAATGTTTCATTATTTTAGTTACACTAAATTTTCCATTTGTATTGTCAGGGCTAGGGCCCATAGACCCTTCAAACCCATTGTACAGACTGAGACACGGAAACCTCATATGCAGGTCCATGCTAGGTAATTGAGAAAGATCCCAGGAACCATTGGCAGACAACACGAGCTCAGTCCTCAGCAGCGGTGGGAGGCAGCGGTGGCCTCTCAGATGGTCTTGGGGGCCCTGGCAGCAATAGCCTCTAGCAGCAGTAGCAGCCATTCCGTAGCCACCCTCTATACAGAACTATAGAACTACATGGCCCAATACAGTAGCCACTAGCACTACATGGCTATTTGAATATACGTTTAAATTAAAATTAATACAAATTAAATAAAATGTAAAAGTCAGCTCCTGTATTGCTAGGACAACTGTCTGGCTAGGTGACTGCACCAACTGTATGGTTAAGGCTAATTCATAAGTTATGCCAAAATGTTTCATTATTTTAGTTACACTAAATTATTCATTTGTATTGTCAGGGCTAGGGCCCATAGACCCTTCAAACCCATTGTACAGACTGAGTCACGGAAACCTCATATGCAGGTCCATGCTAGGTAATTGGCAAAGATCCCAGGAGCCGTTGGCAGACAACACGAGCTCAGTCCTCAGCAACAGCAGCAGCAGCGGTGGTAGGCGGCGGTGGCCTCTCCAATGGTCTTCGGGGCCCTGGCAGCAGGAGCTTGCTGCAACAGCCTCTAGTAGCAGTAGTGGCCTCCCCGTAGCCGCTCCCATCCCCAGGGGTATCCTGGGGGCAGAGGGCACTATGGATCAGAGCCACTCATCTTTTATACTTAAGTCCAATAACCCAGAAACACCTGGGTGCACATGCACAATTACATTAGACAATAACCAAGGAACACCTGGGTTCATGTGCATATTTACATCAAATGCTCAGCAAGATTCTGAACATCTGAGGGGGCCTGACCACATTCCTTCACTTTCTCTAGAGTTCCTAAGTTACATTTCAAGTGCTCAAGCCACAGGTGGTTAATGGCTACCATATTACAGCATGGTACAAACTGTTTTCATTATTCAGCTCTGTTGGACAATGCTGGTGTAGAAAACCTCTGGAAGAGGGCCAGCCTCACTTGGGAGAGTGTGGTGCTGATAACACCAAGGCCATGGGTTCAGATCTCTATATAGGGATGGCCAGTTGGCTCACTTGGGAGAGCGTGGTCCTGACAACACCAAGTCAATGGTTAAGATCCCCTTACCAGTCATCTTTAAAAAAAAAAAACCAACACCTCTGGAAGGACACACAAGAAACTGGTAGTAATAGTGATCTTCAGGGAGGCCAACTAGGGGGCTGCAGTGCTGTATACCCTTTTGTACCTTTCAAATTTTATATCTTATGCTTCTATTATGTTTTTTAAAATAAATTTTACATTCTTATAATACCAAGAACAAGGATTCCATGGCCAGCTAGCAAAAATAAATAGTTAAAAATAAACAAAATTTTTTAGAAACAAATTGGAAAGGGCTGGCCAGTTAGCTCAGTTGTTTAGAGTGCCACCTTGTAACACCAAGATCAAGGGTTTGGATTCCTGTACCAGTCAGTCACCAAAAAGAAAACAAACAAAAAACAAACAAACAAAAAACCAAGCTAACAACTAACAGGCAATTTGACATTCGACTTAATTCAGGAAATATTTAGTACTTGTGGCTCGCCAGTTGGCTCAGTTGGTTAGACCATGGTGTTACAACACCAGTGTCAGAGGGTTTGTATCCCTGTACTGGCCAGCCACCAAAAAAGTAAAAATAAAAAACAAATTGGGAATTAGGAATCCCTATAATGGGGTCCCTATACCTAAACAGTGGTTCACAGGAAATTGCTTTATAGTTTGCCTAAAACAAAATAAAATTATAGATATTATTTTACATTTAATTTTTTTTTACAGCTTAACTTTTTAGCTCTTGCTACCATCTCTGCTCTTATGAGCTCATAG
>NW_007773316.1:1799-4479 GCF_000696425.1 Galeopterus variegatus | reverse complement strand
CTGAGGCCCGTGCCAGATGCAGCTGTCCCAGAATCATAAGCCAAATAAACCTCTGTTTTTTTTAATTACCCAGTCTCAGGTATTTCTGTTATAGCAATGCAAAATGGAATAAAACACCAATATACCCCCATTTTACAGATAAGGAAACTGAGGCATACAGAGGTTAAATAATGTGCCCAGTTGCTACTTGAACCCAAGTAGTCTGGCTCCAAGCCATGTTCTTTTTTTGGCGCCACCAGGCACTAAACTCCTAACAATGAGCGAGTCTTTTCTTCGTCCCCCCTCCTCTCCTGCCTTCCCCTCCCACCACCAAAGGCTGGGAGCTTCTTCACTCTCCTTGGACTATTAAGATGGTTAACTAAAACTTATCTTTTCCCCACCATACTGTTCCCACGTCCATCCCCACCTCCCCACTGCAGCTCCTGAGTGATTTTTCTCTGGCCCAAATCAACCTTGTCCCTCCTCTGCCCAAAGCCCTCCATGGCTCCCCACCGTCTTCAGGATGGAGCTTTTGAAAGCCAGTTGCAGACATCATGACACATCATCTCTCAATACTTCAACACATACTGTCACCCCACAGAGGCAAGATGGACTCCAACAATCGGCGCAGCAAGCAGACTCTCTAGGTATTGAGCACAACCACTGGGGTCTCTCTTCTCTTTGGCTTGTCAACTGGCTCCAGAGGCAAGATGGACTCCAACAATCGGCGCAGCAAGCAGACTCTCTAGGTATTGAGCACAATCACTGGGGTCTCTCTTCTCTTTGGCTTGTCAACTGGCCTTGCTGCCTGTGGGGAGCTGGCACTCTGAGCTCCTGCCAGCTGTTTAGCTTATGTTCTGAGCTGTCCTGTTTTATGCAGCATTTGTTGAGCCCTCCCGAGCACCTGTTATAGATTTTACCGACCCAAGTCAGAAGTTTCAGTAATTGGACAATTAGGGACAGAAATATGGGATTGGGGCCCTCCTTAACACGGCCCTGGGTTGTGCATTGTGGCCTGACCCTATTAGTGTGTCTCATTGAATTGTGTGTCTCAATTCCAGCATGAGCCATGGCTGATGCTACACTCAGGGGAACAACTCTTACCATGAGAACTTTGGTTGTGTGTCTCAACCAGGCATTGGCCCCTAATCTATAGCACCCTCAGGGGAACTACTGACATCTTGCGCAAAATTCAGGCCCAATGGTGGTCACTCATGTGGAGCAAGAGCCATCACTGGGAGCCTGGTGATGTCTGTACTCCTACAATCAGGTGGCTCACTAAGTGCCATCTGCTGCTGCTGTTGCCTGTGTCTCTGTCCCAACAAAGACACCCACGGCACCCCGTGGCACAGACCCCTATGAAAAGTGCCTGGAGGGCTTCATCACTGCCCCTCTTGAGGGGCAGAGGACACCATGATGCGATTGGATGACTGTACAATGGGCCGACAAAGACTGTGGGATCCACTGAGTGCCATGACTCATCAACATGCTAAAGGGCTGCTCCGCTCCCTGCCTAGGTTGGGTCTCTTAGCCAGTAAGGTAACAGCGCCGTGGAGGAGGCCCCTAACCCTGATGGTGCTGATTTGAGACTCTCTGGAGGAGGAAACTTACAAACATGGGAAGGGTAGAGGGGGCCTTCCCCCAAAGTATAGTCAGTATCCACCTCCCCCCAAAGTACCTGAATAGAGGGCGAGAAGACAAAAATCACAGCTCAACAGCTGGGAATGACCCAAGTGGAAATCCAAAATTTACTGAAAGAATTTGTACAGCAATAAGATAAAAGGACGCCGATTGGCTTTTGCACCTCTACAGCATACATTCTGAATTAACTTCCACATCTGCTGAAATGCCCCAGTAGGCAAGCTTTCATGGCCTTAATCAATTCTAAGGTTTGAATTACAGCTATACCACGGATCCCACTAAATTTAAACAGATAGCCCTTATACTCTTAGGGGAATAACTAAACATAAGAGAGGAGAGACAGATATGCCTCGCCTTAGCCATCAGAACTGTTGCCTTGCCTAAATTCCCTGTAGTCATAGCACCCACTGCCCTAAAATACCACATACAGGTGTGGACTCTCTTATCCAATAAGTAAAAAGTTAAAATTAAAGTAAGTCTTTGACACTTAACAATCAGCTTGACAAAATGGGACCCCACAGACCTTCCTCTTCCCCTTCATTTAAAATAGCTAATAAGGTTCAATATAAATTAAAGTAGGACCTCCAAGGATTGAAACCCATTGTACAAGACTTATTTAGAGAAGGGAGAAACCACAGTTTCTCCATCTAATAAATACCCCGTTAGTAAACCTGGAAAGAATGAACAACACCTCACTGTGGGCTACCACAGTCTTAATGCTGTGGTCTCCCACCCATTAAGGCCCCCAAAGCCAATACTATTGAAATTACTGACTCAGTCCAATCTGCAAGTAGAATGTATTTTGCTATTACAGATTTGGCTAATAGCTTCTTAGCCAGTTTGCCTTCTTCAGAGGGATACAATTCGCCTTTACCTGACTACCTGGAGGGTATCTCCACAGTCCTGCCATCACAAACAATCTTTGCAGGCACGATCTTAACCATATCCAGTTTTTTCCATGGCATCATTACTGGCTGCAAACTGGGCTCTTCTGGGAACCAAGGCTCTCATATGCCCTGAGTTCCATACCCAGCTGCCTGTTATGACTTGAGTCATGACC
>NW_007773316.1:0-1303 GCF_000696425.1 Galeopterus variegatus | reverse complement strand
CAAGGCTCTCATATGCCCTGAGTTCCATACCCAGCTGCCTGTTATGACTTGAGTCATGACCGCAGCACCCCAAAGCTCAGCACAGCCACTGAGCTACAATAGAAATGGTGCCTACAGGATAGAGCCAAATCTGGGCCCTCTGGTGAATCCCATCTGCAGGAGGAAGTGGCCTGGCCTGTCCCCAGTTCCTTGCCATATGTCATGGTGCTGTCCTGGCTACCAGGAGAGCACTTTGAGATCAACTGAGCAAACAGCAGGAGTTCATACACCTTACAGACGCCATCCCCACCAGCACACACAATGGAGATCAATGGAAAGCCGCTGCTTTTCACACCTTAATCAGAACATCCCTGATAATGGACAGGACCCAAGGGTCAGCACAGTCGGCCAAACTTCAGGCAGTCATCTTAGCACTGGCTGCCCTGGACAACGGATGATCCCAGGTACACATTTTTACAGACCCTTTGGCCATCGCCAATCGTCTGGCTATCTGGCCTGACCAGTGACAGCAACAATTCCTTATTCAAGGTCACACTCCTTCGGGGTAAACTCTGAGAACTTCTTGCCTCATGGATACCCAAAATACAAATCAAGGTCACCCATGTTTCTGCACATACTAAAATCACATGTTTACAAACCTTCATCAAGATACTCCTGAACCAGTTTGGAGTTCCAAACACTGACAGCTTCAAGGCACCCATTTCTCTTCTTAGAATGCACGATATGGGCATTTTTCAAAACAGATTTATTGTGATATAATTGGTATACCATATAATTCTCTGTTTAAGGTGTACTAGTCAATAGCTTCTAGTATACTCATACATTTGTGTAACCATCACCACAATCAGTTTTAGGTGCTTTCATTACTCCAGAAAGAAACTCTATACCCCTTTCTTCTCATCCCCATCCCCAGCCCTAGAGAGGAACAGAATCTACATTCTGTCTCTATAGATTCACCTGAATTCTGAATACTCCATGTATTAATGTGAGTAATAAACTTTTTAATACTTTCTTGGTGTGTGTGTTGCATCATCAGTCTCAACATTCAAACCAAATTTTTGCTGGGTGGGGGGATCTATCCCATATCATGGGGTGATGACAACACACATCTCCTAAAAAAAGTCACAAATTTTTCCTACATCACCCCAATGCCAATATCACCCCTGAGAATACTAAGTGTAAGTAGTGATGCTCATCTGTAGTCTGTATACAGATATCCCCAGTTGGCTTTAAAATGTCTCCTATAGCTGCATTGTTTTGTTTTGGTTTGTTTGGTTGTGTTTTTTTGTCTTTTTTTTTTTTT
>NW_007773315.1:3137-4479 GCF_000696425.1 Galeopterus variegatus | reverse complement strand
TTTAATAAATGTCTTTTACTAATTTTATATGTATAAGGAAGGTAGCGAGGCTGGATCTTCATAGAATTGACAGCTATGCCATAAAAAGAAAGACCCTTTGGGGTGAAGGGTTTAATTTTAACCCAAATTAAACTTTATTTATTTAACCGTAGTGTAGAAAATAGATTGCTGAGAGAAGTTGCTGAAGGCGGAGTGACTTGTGAGGGCACCAGTATATTTTTCTAGATAAATATATCAAAGACCTGAATTAAGGGTGTGGCAGTGGGAAGAGTATGAAGATTTCAGAGTTTAGAGCTATGTAATTGATAAAGATGAGTAAGATATTTAAAAAGTAAAATCGATAAGATAAATACATTTTAAAAAATGTGAATTGGTTATGTTGACCCTGGGATAGGAAAATGGAAATTACATTAACAGTGAGAGACAGTATAAAACAGGCAATGGCAAGGTCATATAGGAACTGTAACTTTGACCCACAATCTTCAGTAACCTGGCTAGAAAGCCAGTCAAACACAATCTCTGTAGCAATTGGTCCCAAACGATCAGGACCTGATCAATAACTGACAGCTTCTCTATTTTCCTCCCAATTTAAGACTAACTGAAAAAAGCCAAATATGCTCCCCTAAGAAATAAAATGGGATTTCCCACTTCTACTTACCTATTCTCCAGCTTTCCCATGCCAGCAGCCTCCACTCAGGGCATACCTTAGTCTTCCTTTTTTCACTGTAAAGCTTTCCAACTTCTCCACCTGTCTTTGACTCTGCCAAATCCAAGTGGTAGAGGCTTAACTCCCTGCAAGCTCTGAATAAATAGCCTTTGCTTGTCCTCATTTGGGTGTTGTTCATTTATTTCCACAATAAAGAGGAGGAGTTGAGTTTAGAAAAAGAGTTCAGGTAATAAATTAACTTTTAGACTTGATTAAGTATTGATCTGTCCAATACATAATTCTATATTTAATATTTAGTATTTCCGAAGGAGAAAAACTGCAAATTGCTGCACCAGTCCAACTGACAATATTCAGTAAGCTAGGGAAAAATGAATGACAAAAAAAAAACACTGTCCAGGGTGTTGGGGTAAGGAAAATAGAATAGTTTAGCCAGGCCCCCTTCCCTTGGTCCAGTTGGGGGTGGTGCATAATATTCTTTGTAAACAAGTTGTGTGTGGGTGGAGTTAGTGTGCATGTGTGCCCATGTATCTTTTTTACTTTGTTGGTATTATTGTGTGTTCTTCAGTTTGTGAACCAGCTCCTGGACAGCAGAGCTCATGTCTAAAAATAGAGCATTTTTACTTTGGTGGCAGCTACTCAGTTTTTCTTTGGACTTTGCTGGTAGCAGTTGAGTTT
>NW_007773315.1:0-2632 GCF_000696425.1 Galeopterus variegatus | reverse complement strand
AAAGGGAAAAAAAAAAAAAAAAAAAAAAAAAAAAAAAAAAAAAAAAAAAAAAAAACACTGTCCAGTGTGTTGGTGTGAGGAAAATAGAATAGTTTAGCCAGGCCCCCTTCCCTCGGTCCAGTTGGGGGTGGTGCGTAACATTCTTTGTAAACAAGTTGTGTGTGGGTGGAGTTAGTGTGCATGTGTGCCCATGTATCTTTTTTACTTTGTTGCTATTATTGTGTGTTCTTCAGTTTGTGAACCAGCTCCTGGACAGCAGAGCTCATGTCTAAAAATAGAGCATTTTTACTTTGGTGGCAGCTGCTCAGTTTTTCTTTGGACTTTGCTGGTCGCAGTTGAGTTTCTGAGTTTCTCTTTGGACTGCCTAGCTCTTAGATGTGTGCATGCTGAATAAAGAATATTCCTTCTTCAACCAAGGCTCCAGGGACCTTTTTGCCAGTTACCTAGCTCATAGACCTGCGTGTGAAGGGTTTGTGACCCAGATTGGACAACGGGCTTGAGGGGTCTGTGAGCTCCAGACCAAGCACTAGCTATACAGTTGGCAAAAGATTATCATTGTTAAATGCAAATTACACTGGACCATTAAGAAGATAATTTCATTCAAGCTGTTGCAATAGGGATTAACTTTCATTAGTCAGGAATGTCTCAAAGTAAAAGAAGGGTGCCTCTAGTTTTCTAAAGGCAGCTAGAAAAAGGAAGTTATTCATGAGTGTAAAGGAGTTGTGAGGAAGGATGGAGACAAGACTTATTTCAAAATATGTGGGGACATGGTGGTTCTTCTTGATCAGCCCTTTCCAGGAACACTAAAGGGTGTGGACATTTTTTATTAGTTCCTATGTTTTGGAAGCACCTGGCCCAGATCCAATTCAACACTGCCAGCAACAACATTAAATGCTGTTGGGGAAACAGAATTAAAAATAAAATCTCCTAACCAAGTAAACCTCTCCACAGAAGAAGAGAAGAAAGAAAACAGTTTTATTATCCAATAAGCATTAATCCAGAATGTGATGCACCTCACAGACAATCCAGTAAGGGACTGCAAAGACAGAAAGGAATCTCACTTTTATATCACCAAGCATGTACAAGTCACTGTGGTAACAAAGGAGTCTTGTGAGACTCCCCTTCCAGGGGGATCCCTGACCTGTGTGGGTCCAAGTGCTCGCAGCTACAGGGTCGCCAATCCCACCTGTCAGACAGAACTTAAAGGAATGTCTTCGTTTTATTTTTTGTTTTTTATTTCAGGAGACATCAACTGGGAGACAGAAGATACCAACTGCCTCCCCAGTCGACTGAGGGTTGGGGTTTATGTAGATAAATATATCGGGGAGACTGGATGTTGTCAAGTGTGATGGACAGCTTGTTCCTGCTTTGAGGGATCATATTGGATATTGGCTTGCTATACAACCTTAGTTATTCCTTACGGCCTAGCAATAAAGGGAAAACAAGGCCAGTTCTATAGTGTATACATGTGTGGGGGTTTTCTACATTCACACTTACATATATGTTCTCAAAATGAACAATAGCTAGTCCTCAAGTTAGAGGACTCGACAGCACGACTCGTTACACATGGTTGATTTTCAGCTGGTAATTGGATGGACCATCTGTGTTAGCTAATTGGCTTAATCTATAGGAAAAATGAACTTGCCCTATATATATTTTTTCCTGTTCAACCAGTCCATAATTGATGATCATGTAGGTTCTTTCTAGTGTTTTGCTATCACAAATAGTGCTGCAGTGAAGAACTTCCAGTATATATCTTTTTGTTCTTTTGCTATCAATCATTGGGATAGATCCCTAGAAGTGGGATTGCTAGATGAAAGACTAAATGCATATTCAATTTTGCTAAATAGTTCATGCAAACATTTTTTTAAAAATTGATTATACATATTTATAGGGCAAGAACTTGTCATATCTTTATGACAGGTCTTAGCTTTGGAATGAAGTGTGTCACAGTTAGGCTCCTATTCTACAGAAAGTGGGAGACAGGGAAGCTAACTTACTTGATGGTCACAATTCAAAGAGATGGTTCTTTTGGTCTTTAAGCTGGCAAGAGCCTTATTTAGCTTTTAAAAAGATTCGCATACATTTTAAAGAGACAGAGAAAAAACTTACACATTTTCTAAAGTGAATGCTCTAAGAAACAAAGTGGAGATGAGTCTCTCCCCGTCTTGTTAACAGGGCAATTTTTTTTTCTTTTCTTTTTTGAATTGTACTTGCCCTTACAATGCTTACTTACCCCTCACTAGCTGTGCGTCTTTGGGTTAATTTCTTAACCTCTAACTCCAGTTTTCTCATTTGTTCAGTGGGAATAATTATATCTATCATACTGTGTTTTTGCTAAGAATAACTTATGCATGAAAACACTTAAAACCATGCCTAGTATGTAAGAAATTCTGAACAAAATCTTGTTACATCACACTTATATGAATTCAGAAGAAGTTAAGGTGTTATTGATAAAGTCAAGACTAAGCATGATAAAACTGCAAATTAAACAATTGTAGTAAGCTACACATTTGTCTCCAATCAAAGAAGAACACAGACACCCAGTGAGTAGTGACTCAGGTTGAGCAAATAACTTTTCTGGAGTTCGTTTCTAAAGAAACTATGTAAATGCACTAGCTTCAAAAATTTT
>NW_007773314.1:3974-4480 GCF_000696425.1 Galeopterus variegatus | reverse complement strand
CACCTGGTGAGATTATTCCTGGTACCCAGAAGTTGTGGGTCATGCTCACTTCTGTATGCTGAGCACCTAGAACAGTACCTGGCTCATGAAACACAATGTGTTGAATGAATGAATGAGAGCAGACAAGGAAGCGCAAGAGATGCTGGAGGGAGAATGAGCAGGAACAGAGAAATTGAAAAGATTCACTTTGGAACACTTTGGTCAACCAGATGTATGCAAGTCTGACAAATGTACTCTTAGAGTCTGGAACGCTTCCGTTTCCTATCTTCCTAACCCCTACTCAGCTTCCTGACAGCTGGGGTGGGTTCTAGGATAATAGTATATTATGTGTCTCATAAATTTTATAGAACATTGAATGTGCAAACAGTTTACTCATGCCAAGTCTTATTTGGTTGAACTCTCCTTTCTGTTCACATAATTATCTGTCTAGACTGGCCATCGAGAGTAATCATGTCCATTCTTTTGTGAGTAGTGTTATTAAAACTGTGTGTATCTACCATTTTTTT
>NW_007773314.1:0-3343 GCF_000696425.1 Galeopterus variegatus | reverse complement strand
TAATCATGTCCATTCTTTTGTGAGTAGTGTTATTAAAACTGTGTGTATCTACCATTTTTTTTAAAAAATCTTATTTTATAATAATATATCAAGAATGGATTTCTCTCCAAATTTCCTCAAACAGACGGAACTCCCCTTTGAATGTTTCAAACGATTCTGTTTAACAAAAATTGGAGTATACAAATAGATGGCTTGTTACATACCATTTAAACTTAAGTTTTAATTTAAATCCCAAGAAAATAGTTGCCTAGTTCTTTACTTGATTAGATACCTCCAGAGAAGATTTTAAGGATTTCCTGACGATCAAAATAATCTATATTTATTTCTTATTCATACATATGGAAAGCCTTTTAATGATATCCTATATGGGGCAATATTTTCTTGATTTGGCATATAGTGTTGTTCCCTGAAAATATCAATAAATCTTAATTTCCAGTAGGATCATGGCCTCTTTGCCTGAGATTTGATCTGAGATGAGATGTCTAATGGC
Source organism: Galeopterus variegatus (assembly GCF_000696425.1). Classification (NCBI taxonomy): domain Eukaryota; kingdom Metazoa; phylum Chordata; class Mammalia; order Dermoptera; family Cynocephalidae; genus Galeopterus; species Galeopterus variegatus. The sequence continues at coordinate 2,853 of NW_007773314.1, read as the reverse complement.
TTTGTTTACTCTTCATAGTTTTATGAAGGCAGTTGACTCAGTTAATTTGAGTTTACTGAAATAAAAGCCTACAATAGGAAAATAGATTTATTTTTGATCAAGCTAATGCTAAGCTTTGACTTCTATTAGTGTTCAGTGGCATTCAATGCAAAAATAATTGGACGCCAGAACATTAGAGGACTGGCCATTGTTGTTTTGGATGATTGTGGTGCTTATTAAGCATCTGTTTCAATGCAGACTGATGAAATAATTGATGAATGATGCCATTAATTAGGCTTTTGACCAGACAGATTTATTGTACCTTGATAATGGCAATTTTCTTTTCTAAACAGTATATTGAAAGGAAAGATGAGTGGAGATGTTTAAAATGTCTGTCAAAGGAAAGCTCACAAATGACTTTTTGGGTTCAACAGTTTTATACCACTGTGGTCCGTCATGCATCTTTAGCTTTAGCATATAAATCAAGTTGACTATATAAGACTGGCAGAAATTCATTTGTAAATTTGTCTGATGTTTTGTACAGGAGGATAAATAAGACAATGGAATCTACTTTGAAAAATGAGCTTCTGAAAGTAGGAATTTCTGTGATTTGTTATACTCAGTGAGGACAAACATGTCTATGGGTGAGACCTTGGTGCTTTGTTGAAAACCAGTTGGCCTTGGAGAAACAAAGCAAATAAAAAATTGAATTCTAATATCAGCCGTGACAAATGTAAAACATATATACTGTACTTTAAGAAAATTTTAGGAGCTTTTGTGGGGTATTTCCGGTTTGGTGGTATAAATATTTGGTGGCGTAAAAACCTTTTAGAGGAATGCTTTGCAGTTGAAATAGAGTGTGAACCGCTTGAGAATCAAACTAGAAGGATTTACAGTGGGCAGAAAAGCAGAGGCTTTCGAAGCGAATGTTTCTGTGTTTGATTATCAGTGTCCCACTCACTGATGGGCCCAAGTAATGAATATACTCTGTCCTAGCCCCAGTTTTCTTTATTTGTAAAAGTGGTGGTTAAAATACCTCAGAGAATTTTGAGAGAGATAGTTAAATTTGGTACATAGTAAACACACAATAAGTGTGTTGTCCTTTAAGAAAGAATGTCTGGTATTGGGCAGATTGAGGGGATGGCCATTGGAAAATATTTTCAGGACTATCAAAGTTTAAAGTGCCCCCTACAACGTAAGGTATGGGAAATGGGGCTAGTTTAGAACTTGCTGTTTTTCAGCAAGGCAGAGATATTAGAATAATTCTGTGTTATTAGAATATGACAATTAATGATTTTTCCCATTGCTGGCTCAAGTGTCAGATAATTGACCCTGGTTTATGTTGTATGTCTCAAGATGAGGTCACAAGTCCCACTGAGGTCAATTATTAGGCATAAGTGTTTATATTAGAGCGGTTGTGTTTCAGCAGTCCTCTGCCATTGGTCTGGTCATACACACTAATTATTGCCATCGTGAGGCAGCACAGTTGCCTGGGCAGCGGCCTTGTGAGTCGGTCACAAAATGTTGAGCCGAGACACTTGGGAGCTTGCTGCCTAGGCACCCTCTGGTCTTGGTGTGGCCCATAGGGAGGTTGCTTACATCAGTGTTTGCCATAAGACAGGATCTGAACAACTGTCTAGACTTTCATTATTGCCGGGTACATCCTGCTTACATACTAATATTGAACATACTTCTACATTCCTTTATGTAGTAAAGGAACAGTCGGTACCTGTGTTTTTATACTTTTTCTGCACAATGTTCCTTTATGTAGTAAAGGAACAAGTCGGTACCTGTGTTTTTATACTTTTTTTCCTCCACAAAAATCTCCTTTTCATGTTTTCTTTTTCCTAATAAGGTACTGGTTTATGTAGTAAAGGAACAAGTCGGTACCTGTGTTTTTATACTTTTTTTCCTCCACAAAAATAAAGCTCCTTTTCATGTTTTCTTTTTCCTAATAAGGTACTGATATACATGCTGATGGAACCTAACAGAGAATACTTAGGATATGCTAGGTGCTATTCTAAGTGCCTCGTGTATATAACATACTTAGTTAATCTTCACAAGCTATGGTGTAGATGCTGTAATTATCCTCAGTTTGCAGAGGAAAAAACCCTGCAGCACAGAGTGGTTGAGTAATTTGCTCACGGTCTCACAGCATGTAAACAGAAGAGCCAGGATTTAAATCTAGGCCCTCTGGCTCCAGAATCTCTTGAACACTATATGAACCTTCCTCTTCAATAAGAATGTATAAAAAGTTATATTGAATATATATAAAAACATAAACAACCATATAAATCCATCTAACCAGTGACAACCGTTCTTAGCACTGTGGTGTGCACCCTTCCAGATTCCTTCCTTGAACTTTAATGGAAAATGCCCTCCCTCTGCCCATTTCTACTTCTGAGAGCTAGGCATAATGAACAATTTGGTATTTCTTTCCAAATATACATGCAGTTATTAACATTGTGTGTGTGTATGTGTATATATATATATATATATAGATCATTCATACACATTTCTCATATATCCTACTATATGCATTGTTCTGTGAGGCACTCTTTTGCACTCCGTATGTCCTGGATGTATTCCTATATGTGTCATTTGTTTATAATCTTATGTATTTTTTCAATTGACTACTTAGTATGGACTGCACCACTTCTGTAAGATGGTTGTACCATAATTTCTTTCAGTGTACCACTTTCATTGATTATTTTCACATTTTCCCTACATCATTTTCAATGGTGCATATATTTTATTGCATAAAAGTACTATGATTTAACTAATCTTTTTTGAAATTCAGATTACTAGAAGGTATAAGGACGAACATTCTCAAAGCTGGGAATTTGAGCACACACTTACGTAGTTACTTCCCAG
>NW_007773313.1:0-4480 GCF_000696425.1 Galeopterus variegatus | reverse complement strand
GTTGGCTCCTTCGGAGGTTCTGAGGGAGAATCTGTCCCATGCCCCTCTCCTAGCTTCTAGTGGTCGCCAGCAATCATTGGTGTTTGTTGGCTTGTGGATGCATCACTGCAACTTCTGTCTCTGTCTTCACATGGCATTCTCTCTGTATATCTGTGTGTCTGTTTTCTCTTATAGAGGTACCAGTCATTGGATTAGGGCCCACCTGAATCCAGTATGACCTCTTCTTAACTAATTACATCTTATAAAGACTCTATTTCCAAATAAGATCCCATTCTGAGTTTCTGGATATATATGAACTTTGGGGGGGGGACACTATTCAACACAATACACCTTGTATTGAATCCCACCTTTGCCACTTGCAGCTGTGTGACTATAGACAAGTGACTTAACCTCACTGATCCTATTTCTTCATCTTTAAATAGGAATAATAGGATTGTTGTAATGATTGCAAGTAGTCAAGAGCACAGACCTTGCAGCCAGAGGGTCTGGGTTCAAATTCCAGCTCCCCTAAATAGCTTCTATTATCTGCTTGCTGTGTGACCTTGGGCAAGTTACCTAATCTCTCTGGTTATCCTTTCTCCTATCTATAAGATGAGGAAATTGAAAGAGATTATGGTCTTCCTCTCCCTCCCGTAGTCCCACGTTCTTAGAGGTCCCCAAAGGCATCATATGGTCCATGGGACCTCTCGGGATTTTCAAAAACACCCTAGAAACTATACATTAATCACTAGCAATGGTGCAACTCTATGCTTTTGACTGGATTGGGATTGACTCAGAGTCAGAGCCCACCCTTTTTCAAGACAAGCAGAATTCCTCCATCAACAATTAGTGTTTCTGATAGTATTAATTTTACTTAGTGAAAAAAAATAAATTCTTGTTTAAAATCATGCACTTTGTTTAACAGAAATATTTCAAAATACAGAAGGGAGAAATAATAAGACAGTGTTTGGGGCTGGACAGATTGGCTGATATGGGCTAACAATGACAGTAATAATATCAGCTCTCGTCTAGGGAATGCTGGATTGGTGCTGGACATTGTTTTCACTGCTGTCCACATCGTCTCTCATTTACCCACAAAACAACCCTATGAGGCAGGTACTTTTATTACCAGAAAGGGGAAGTAACTTGCTTGAGGTCACACAGCTGGTTAGTGGCTAAGTGAGAATTTAAATTCAGCTCTGTTCGACTCCAGGGCTGAAAGTCTTAAGCAAGCTGTAAAATTACCTCAGTTGACTGTAAGCTCTAGAGAAAAAAATAATACACTGTGAGCTATATATACATAACTTAAAATTTTCTAGCAGCCACATTTTAAAAAGAAACTGGTAAAATTAATTTAGCTAATATATTGTCTCTAACCCACTAGATCTAAAATATTGTCATTTCAACATGAAGTAAATACACAGTATTATTAATGAGAACCAAGACTTTAAAATCTGGCGTGTATTTCATACTTACAGTACACTTCAACTTGGTCTAACCATGTTTCAAGGGCTCAATAGCCACAAGTGGCCAGTGGCCACCAGAGTGGGTGGTGTAGTTCTAGAGATATGGATGTCCGTTTGAGGATTTTCAGAGCTGGAAAAAATATGTAGGTTCTTCTGGCTGCAAATCAAGAAGCATCATCACCACCGCTCCCTGGCCTCCTTATGTGGGAGGTAAGAATTGAACAACTGTCTCTGCATCACACTAGTCTAGGTACCAGGTGACTCATTTCACAAGCACAAGAGTGCCAGCCTCCTCCCACCTTTGCCCAACCCCATCCTGTGGGCGGCTCCAGGCCACACTGGCCGCAGCCTCAGCTGGGGGCTGACAGAGTCCTACTTGCTCTGGAGCTGATCTGGGCTCCTATGGACCTCTGAGCCCTGCCTCAGCCCAGGGACCCCTGTAGATCAGAAAGAGCCCTGCAGAGAGGTCTAAAACAGCTCCTGCATGGCAACTGGACTGAGTCCAAGACTGGCTTTGACCCCAGCTCAGCCTTTCTTAGCTGGGAGAACTTGGCTACCATTCCATAAAATAAGGGTCATAAAAATACTTCCCTTTTCAAATGGTTGACAGGAGGATCAAATGGAGATCTATAAAGATCACTTTTATATCTTAAATGCTTGCATCATGTCAGATTTTGACTTGAGTGTGTTACATAGATTTTGTGTGTTACTCAGATTTTGACTGAGTGTTACATAAAACTGCTGTTACACAGAACTGCTGTTTTATCCCCATTTTACAGATAGGGACACTGAGGCTCTGAGAAATGAAATAAATTTCTCAGCATCACACAACTATCAAGTGATGGATTCAATGATCATAGACTTTTTCTCATAGGGATTTGTGAGGATTAAATAAATTAGTGAATTAAATTAAAGCAGTTAGAAGAGTGCTGGGTAGTAGATTTTTTTACTCTCATCATTGTCATGATCATGATCATGATCATCATCATCAACATTGATGTCATCATCATCACTATTGTCCTGGTCATTGTCTTTGTCAACATCATCACTGATGCTATCATTATCATCATCGTCATCACCACGATCATCATTATGTTTTGTCTCCTTGTGTGTGTTGTAAGTACAAAGCATAGTGCTGGGCAGAGTTGCTGAGCCTACCTTAAGTGAGTTTCTTAACCTAACTAAGCAATAAATTGTGTTAAACCTAATCAACAACACTAAAAAATAAAGGTAAGGCTGAAAGATGATTCTTGTTTGAAAGACTCACATATACACCCACACACCTACATTCAGGACATTTTCTTTGGCCAAAGAACACTGTAAGCACACAGCTTTGAGAATGCCTTTGGGGAGAAAAAAATAAGTGACCCGCCACAGGTTCCGTGGAGTATATTTTCTCCCTCCTAGTGCAAGAAGCCTCAGGGAGCACAATCTCTGTCTTCAGCTTCTTGGCCACCTATTGGGGAAGCTGCCAAATCAAATAACCTCTCTTGGGTGTCTAATGTGCTGCTGAAACAGAGGGGCCCTTGTGTATGGTACTCTACCAACACTGCCAACGAGTTCATAGAGTCACTGCAAGACAAGGTCTGGGCAAACCCAAAGGTGTTCTCTTTGGCTGCCTTTCTTCTTACCCGGGGAGGTAGCCTCTCTATGAATTCTCCATTCCTCTATCCCTGACCCTGAAAAACTTAGTGTCCAGTGTCCTTCTCCCCCACATGCTGCTATTCTAATGATCTCTTCAAAGTGTGACAAGATGGCAATAGTGGATTTGTGTGTAGATGCTGCTAGAGGGACCTTCCTGAACTCCAAGGGTCCAGGGCAGTGGGAATGGGAAAGAACCGAGAATTTTAGCATCACTCAAATCAGTTAAACAGGAAGCCTCCCCCTCCCAGTTCACACTGCCCTTTCAAACTTGACGTTGCTGTTGAGGCCTGTGGACAACCTAATTGTGCAATTCTGTGCTCTCAGCAGAGCTAGGAGAACGCCCTAGAACATGCTGAACTGGGACATTTATTTAACAAATTTTCCTGAGCATCTGCTATATGCCAGGCACAGTGCTAGATTCTAAGGTGCAGGAGAGAACAATAGAAAACCTAGCTCTGTGCATCTTACACAGTAAGGGAGCAGAAGTTTGATTTCACTGGCTTGGTGTTCTACTCGGATTTCAGAATCATCATCCTTCTTTCAAGCTGGCATTTACTGAGCCTAGCCCTGTATTAAATGCTTACATAAATTATCTAATGTAATTACTGCAACAACCCCTTGAGATAGGTACTAGTCACATCATCCCCATTTGGCCAATATGGAAACTGAGGCACAGTGAGATTAATAAACTTGCCCAAAGTTATTCAGGGAGTAAGTGGGAGAATCAGAATTTGAACTCAGATGTCTAAGGCTGTGGAAGCACATGGAGAGGCATCCTATGCAATCTTGGAATGGAAAGTCAGGCTTTGACCTGAAAGATGTGTAGGGGTGACCTAGTGGAGGAGGCAGAGACAGGAGGAGAGGGCATTTGAGGGAGACATGGAGATGGTGACCCAGGGATGAGGGTAAGTGACTTGCTCGAGGGCTCTGGCTCAAAAGTGACAGAGCATGATCAGAATCCAGACTTCTGCCTCCAGGCCCATGTTTCTGCTTCTTCTTTATACCCTTGACCTCAAGAGCCCTGATCTCTAACCAGCTAAGCTAAACCAGGGCTCAGCAGGAGCCCAAAATAGCTATGGCTTCCAGGCAAAATTAGTACCGAGTCAATGTTGCCCCATTCATCACTCTGACTTCAACCTTGTTATTTTCAGGCAGTATGGCATTGGGAATGAGTTGTGACAGGGACAGAGAGAGAGAGAGAGAGAGAGAGAGAGAGAGAGACAGAGAGAGACAGAGACAGAGAGACAGAGACAGAGAGAGACAGAGAGAGACAGAGGGAGAGAGAGAGGCGATCCTTCGATCTTATTGCACTGCTGGGTTTCTAATGGAAAATATGTTATTTCTTTGTCTGAGAAAGGTCTGGAATGTCCAGTGATTGCAGCCCCAGCATC
>NW_007773312.1:0-4480 GCF_000696425.1 Galeopterus variegatus | reverse complement strand
CATCTGTGTGAGGCATCGGGCGAGCCACCAGCCACAATCAGACTGGCCTAGCTCCCAGGGGCAGAGTGTGCCCGAAGCGCTGTAGCTGTGCAGGCAGCAGCGGCATGAGATGTGGTGGAAGAGAAGCCCAAACGCACGGGTGTCACTGGAATGTGTTTGGCTTTGCGATCATGGAGCTCTGGTGCCAGGATCCTCCTCTCTGTCCCGGGGACCTTGGTGGCTGACCCCACCTCCCACACGCCCCACCCACCGGCCAACCTGGTGGGAAGGGAATCCAGCCGCAGCAGGACACGCGCTCGGCCTAGACTGCCTGTCCAGATGCTCAGGGACTGGCTACTTACGATCTAACCCTTGCTTCGAACGTGCAGGGGGTGTTTAAGTGCACCCCCAGTGAGTTTCTCACCACCCAACACTCACCCCGCTTCGGTCTGTGTCCCGCACCCTGACTTTTGTCACACGGGGCAGTCCACAGCCCACTGCAGAGCCCGCAGGGGCAGAGCGTGCACTCACCCATCAGGCCGCTGAGGAAGACGCCGTAGAGGGACAGGCCAGTGGTGGCCGCGTTCCATATGGTGCCGATGACGGCGTACAGCAGGATGGTGCCCAGGTTGCCGAAGAAGAGCCGGTTGGGCATGAAGTAGCCGGCGTCCAGCACGATGGGCGGCAGCAGGTAGAAGAAGAAGACGGTGGGCGTGAGCGTGAAGGAGGCGATGTGGTCAGCTGCCCAGACGATGCCGCCCAGCACCAGGCCCAGGACGATGAGCAGCGCACTCTCGGGGACCACGCTGGTGACCTTATGGGACAGGTGGAAGACTGCGGGGGAGGGGGAGAGTCAGCAGGGCCCCGGACCCACAGGGCAGGGGAGACAGGGCTGATGGGCCGGGACCCTCCCTGTAAGGCCCCCATGGGACCAGGGGACAGGATCCTCATCCCGGGTCTCCAGGGGCACCTGCAAAGCCCCTCCCTGTCCATTTGCGAGACTGCCCACAGTGGAAGGTGGGCGATAACCCATGGACTGGGAGAACTCCTCTGGAGACTGAGTTACTCTCCCTATGGCTGGCACAGGCTGACAGTGCCCAGGTTGAGCACCGAACAGACGGGACTGAATCTGGGCTCTGCCACTGACCTCCTGGGGTCTCCGCATCCACACCAGTCGGTGCTTCCCTCCAGCCCCCACCGTGTGCTCCGGGAGGCCCAGGGGGTGCAACCAGACCCTTCCATGAGCCCTTGGGAACTGCAGGAGGACCTGCCCAGCCACCACCCGGGTGCAGGTTGGTGCCCTAGATGCTTCTCTCCCACCGCAAGCCCTCCTGCTTAGTCGGCCCCAGGGGGGCTCAGTGCTGGGGCTTCAGCTGTCCCCCCACTTTTCCACAGGGAGCCCTGAGGGCTGGAGAGGAGGGGGTGCATGGGCGGCAGGTACAGCTCCCGGAACAGAATCGGGGACGGGGAGGCTGCACCGTGGCTGACTGACAGAGGCCCAAGCAGGGTGCACAGTCGCCCCATGCCCCTACCTGGCCAACCTCCCCATGTCTGATGCATCTGGAAGCCACACGCTCTCCATCCCCCAATGCCATGTCTGGTGACGGTCCCTGAGGTGTCTGGAGCTTGCCTCATTTTCATACCCTCTGGAGGGACCCCCAGGGCGGCTGTCTGCCCCCCCAACCCCCTCTCCTAGGATCACAGCATCTTCTGAGGCAAGGGTCTCCAGCTGTCCCTAACAGGAACTAGCTCAATTCCACACACTGGAGCCTGCAGAGTGGACAGCGAGGCCTCAGGGGTCTCCTCAGCCCCAGCCAGCCTGTCCTCCACCTGCTGGGACCTTCGAGGCAGAGGCTCAGCCCTGTGCTGCTGTCACAGCTGCAGGCATGGACCTCTCGGGACCACGTCCACTTTGTTTCACGTGGACTCAGAAAAAGCAGGTCATGGGAATTGTATGTTAAGCCTAATTTCAAAGTAGTTGAAATGTCGACAAGTGAGGTCGACTCCTCTGGCTTAAGCAACACGTGATATAATTATCTTTTTCACTCACGGAGGTTCTGCTTATTAAGCCTTTGGCGTTCAAAGACAGGTTGTCTCCTGAGATAGCCAAGACCCCAGCGACGCGCAGCGCAGCATGGGAGATGGGAAGGTTCCCGACAGCAGGTCATGGGAATTGTATGTTAAGCCTAATTTCAAAGTAGTTGAAATGTCGACAAGTGAGTTCGACTCCTCTGGCTTAAGCAACACGTGATATAATTATCTTTTTCACTCACGGAGGTTCTGCTTATTAAGTCTTTGGCGTTCAAAGACAGGTTGTCTCCTGAGATAGCCAAGACCCCAGCGACGCGCAGCGCAGCGTGGGAGATGGGAAGGTTCCCGACGGCTGGTTGCTGCTAACTCCGTCCGCCTCGGGAGAAGACTCTGCAGGCGAGACTGGAGGGGTGGCGGGGTTTGGGGGCTGTGTCCACTGGGTCCCCATCAGCCCCACCCTTCCTAATCAGGTGGCCCTGACTGAGTTCCTGGTCTCCTCCCTGGCCTGTTTCCTCACGTGTAATTACGGGGTTATTGCAGGATTAGGTGTTAGCTCCTGTGAAAGGCTCCCACACCCAGAGCAAGGAGGAGCCGCGCTGTCGTGTGGACGCCCCGTACCAGACGCTGAGGGCTGCACTCGCCGCGTGCAGGTCCGGCTGAGAAGCACAGCGCCAGGCACAAGCGCGGCCCCTGTGCCACCCCCGGCACCGCTCTACGGCCCCACCTTCGTGTCACCAGGAGGGCATCTGCCTGCCACTGCCTTGGCTGCTGGTCCGTGGACCCCATGGCAGGGGCAGATGGGTTACTGCTTTCCGGATCTGAGGCCCTGCTGGGTCCCTGCCACCCTAGGGTCTGCAGGCCCAGCTGTGCATCCTGCATCAGATCAAGGCTGTGTTCTCCCCTCTGGGGGAGTCACAGGTGTTAGGTGGGAGCAGCAGGGAGGCGCTGCCTTGGGGAGAAGTGTCCTTTGCAGACACTTGAGCTCACGGTTCAGGGCGGCCAGCCCCACATGACTGATGATGACCACACCACGCAAGGCACATGCAGCGGACAGCACCACAGAGGGGCCTCCCAGCATGAGGGGGCCATTTCTGCAGAGCCCCAAGGGCCAGTTCCCTGGAAGCCCTCGGGTCCTGCCCAGGGCTGGCTGGACCTTGGAGGTTTTAGCCCAGTCTAGCTCGTCAGCAGGAAAATATCTGGAGGGTCTGGGCTTGCCAAGGTTTGCAGGGATATGGGTGAGAAGGTCCCATCCCAGGCAGTGGGTGCTGCCACACACGGCGAGTGCCTGAGAGCCCCTAGCCAGTCCTCAGCAGTGCCTCGTCCCCAGGCCTGGGCACAGGACTGCTGCCTAGCAGAGGTGTCTCTCTCCTGTGGGCTCCACCTCCTGGGCCCTGTGGTGATCAGAGGCAGGCCTCACAGAGCTTTGGGAACAGACCTGGCTGCGTCGTCCAGCCCTGCAGGGGGAGGCCGTGTCCTCTGCACTGGGCCCTGGTGGCCACAGGCGCAGGGCAGCATGAGGCCTCCTGCAGGTCCTGGGCCCAACTCCAGACCCCAGGCTGGGCAGGTCCTCGGCTGGCCCAGGAATCTGTATCCCAAGAGCTCTGCGGCCCCTCAGGAGTCGCACTGTGGGGTCCTGCATGGTGGACTCTGGATCAGGAGCCTCCAGGTCACTTGTCAACGTCCACAGATAAGCCAGGTTTATCACGGTTGTTCTCTCCTAATGGGTGGAGAAGCTGGCCTTGGCGTCCAGGAGCTGTGTTTAGAAAGAGCCGGGTGGTCTCTGCCCAGGGCTGGCACTCTCCCTCTCCTGAGGGCCTGACCTGCCACCCGCTGCTTGAGCCACCACAGCTCCCCCGTCTGTGCAGTGCCCGCCGTCTTCCTGTTGTGAGGCACGGCTCCCTTGTCACTCACCCCAGCTGTCATTTTTCTGTGCACGGCCTGTTTTCTGCCTGTCTTCAGACCCTGGGCTGGGGCTTGCTGGTGTGGACCTCTCTGAGGATAAAATGCAGTGACCGAAAGAGACAGCATGTGCTGGCCAGGCGGGTGCCGTGGTCACAGGCCAGGCTCGGGAAGCTCAAGGAACCTCTGAACGTAGAAAGTTCCTGGCCTGAGGCCCGCGAGGGAGGGCCCCTCAGGCCATTCTGCTCAGGACTTTGGTCTTTAAGCCATAATCTCCTCCAAATTTAGAGATTTGCAGCAGATCATAACAACTGTGAAGACCTTTGACAACCGTGGGGCCAGCAGGTCAGGGAGGCTGCACGGAAGCTGCTTATCAGAGATGGCAGCAGTAACAAAACTTTGCACTTGAGGAACTCAAAGGCTCCTCGGCGCTATCAGCGAACCCTTCGCGCATTCCTGCGCAGCAGCTGGTTACTGTAAAACCTCACTAATCTGGAGCACGGTGGGTGAGGGACAGGCTGACAGGGACAAACGCTCCTGCTCAGAAGTAAGCCCCGAAAATCCACAGCAA
>NW_007773311.1:0-4480 GCF_000696425.1 Galeopterus variegatus | reverse complement strand
GGATGTGTTTGAAGGATACATGAGCTAACAAAGACTCATTGTCCAAAGATGGGATAATGCAGGATAAAAAAAATTGTTGTAATCATAAAAATTTATAATTTTTCTTAAAAAAAATCAAATGCTTTGGAAACCATTGAAAGTAACTAGAGGACTAAAGCCTTACTCAGAAAATTGATAATTAAAAACAATAAACGTTTATCTAGCTTTTCCTGTAAAAATTCTATTTAAAGGTAACCAAATATTGGGCCGGCCCTGTGGTACACTCGGAAGAGCGTGGCGCTGGGAGCGCGGCGACGCTCCTGCCACAGGTTCGGATCCTATATAGGGATGGCCGGTGCGCTCACTGGCTGAGCATGGTGTGGGCAACACCACACCAAGGGTTGCGATCCCCTTACCGGTCACGAAAAAAACAAACAAACAAAAATAATAATAAGGTAACCAAATATCCCTAGTAGTTGGAGAAAAATTTTCTTTACAGGGTAATTGCAGATAATAATTGGAAAAAGAATTTTAAAATTAGATATTAACCATTTTGCAAATCCTAGTTCATTTTGGCAACAGTTATAAATAGATGAAATCATTAGATGAAAGTGGATGGATCGATATAAATAAGTGAATCAGACTGATGACATGTAATCAATCTTACGGTCACTAAAAGTGGGACAACTGATCAGTTATATGTGATACATCATTGAATCTGGGTGATAGTTACTCTTGTTATTGATTTCTGTATTTTATGTGCTTTAAAAATTTACGAAGTACCAGTTATGGAAAAAGTTCCTTCCAGCATGTGAGAGAGAGAGTGTGTGTGTGTGTGTGTGTGTGTGTGTGTGTGTGTGTGATTTTGTGTAATAAATGTTTTATTATTTTGTTTAATAAAGAAATATCAGGATAAGATTTCTGGATTAGATACAAAACTGGTTAACATTCTCCAGGACAGTAAACCATAATCTTTGGAGTGATCTGTTACACTGGACAGAAATTATGTGTGTCTTTACCAGACAAAATCTATAACTTAACATCAGCCATGACAAAGTGACACAAAACCCTGTCAATAGGAGAACAAGCCCAGCACTGCACTGTGAGAACACCTAGTGGTCTATTTGGCCTGTTTCCAAGTTTTGTATATTTTTTCATAGTCCCTTATGATTCCAGATAATCTCAAAGGTTTCCCACCCCCTCCCACCCCCCAAAAGGCTGTTTACGTTATGTTTGGCCTGATTGTTTATGTATATCCCCTATCAAGACTGTTAATTAACCAGTTAGGCCTATTTGAGTTAACTTTGCAAATCTACGGCCGTATGATTTTAGTCAGAGAAGTTTCTCTGCCTGAAAATTTTCGTAAGGAATCTCAGATTTGACTTTTAAAACACTTCATTATTTGCTCTTCAATCCCAAGGCTGAGAAAACAATCCCAAGACATTCTCTTCACCGTATTTCACCTGTAGCATATATAAATTTGGGTGAATTCTTTTCTTCTTGACATTCCCAAGAAGGGCCTCGACGGGCCAGCAACTACGACCTGCGCGAATGGGACTCGGACAGCCAGGTACCAGACCTGTTTTCTGGGGTGGGCCGTGTAGGCGTGGACTACACATGCGAAGTCAATTAATATTCATTAATAGAGTGCTGTTATGTCTGGCAATTGAGATTCATTCTCAGATATAACACTCCATGTATATCCTTTGTTACACTATCAATTTGTTCAATCATATCCTGGGAAAATGAGTACAAATTCTTATTGAGCTTATGCAAATACGTATATTGTCATGAAAAGTAAGGAGACTCTGTAAAAGTATTTATTTCTGATTTCTGAAGGCCGGCAAGAATCAGGTAGTATTTATAAATGTGTCAGTTTGGTTTACAAAAGCACAGTCTATTAAACTGAAAGATGAAGAAGAAAGAGAAAGATTTTCATGCATTCATCAAAATAGACCATTAAGAGCAATACCAATAATATTCAAAACAAATAGCCTTAATTAGATTTTCCTCATCTGTTGATCTTCCTGATGTAATTAATTCTTGTTCTGTTGGATCTTGGGTTAGTGGTGCTGCTTTCATGAAAGACGTCTATTTCCAGACTGAAATGAGTCCTGGAAATCCTGATTCATTCCACTGGTACAGCCTGAAGGTTGGTAAGCTGATGTCAGCTCTCAGGCCTGTAGCTGAGAGTCTGTTCTTAGAAGAATCAGTGGTTCAGAGCACCTGGCACAGTCCTTTCCAAGAGTTCCGGAGACCGTCATCTGTGCTGAAGATACAAGCCCAGGCCTGTGCCTTACAGGAGAGCTTTCAGGCAAGCATCAGACAGAAGCAAAGACCAGTTCGTTTACAATAAGGGATTGGATTAATTATTACAGTGGCCAATAATATCAGAATGGGGAGCATTACTTTGCGCTTTGTGATGCAGTGCATTGCTGTTTCATAAGTGTCTGATCAGCACGTCCTCTGAGAGTAAGAGCAGACAGTGGGCAGCAAGGACTTTGATGAATCCCCATAGCCTTCCCAGAAAGTGTTCACTTAATCAAAGATACATGTGAATAACTTTGTATCTATACAGACTGAACCTAGGGGAGGCTGAATGTGTCTTCTGATTTGACAGCTCGTTCCATAGCTCTCCTAATAACGTTGTGGTAATTAAGAAATACGAAGCCCACCAGACAAACATAATGACTTCCAGCACCTTTCTTCAGGGACCCTCTGGGAAATTTCAAAGACAGGTTTAAGTGTAAAGTATATCTTTAAATTTTTTTTTATATTATTTCTAAAATTTAGATCTGATTTTGGGAAGGTAAAATCAAAAGAGTTGTCAGAGGAGTCTTGGTCATTTGGTTATAAAAAAAATCCTAGGTGAAGCAAAATAATACTTGGTTATCTATGTATTCAAAGTGACAATAAAATACTTAACAATGAATGTAGATACACAAGTGAGGAGACTTTGCCTTTTAAAATTTTATATTTTTGTTTATTAAAGGACATGATAGAATCAACACAAAGCAGAGATTTTTCTGGTGGAGTACAGAATCTCTTCTTCCTGAGCAGGTTACGCAGATGGAAAAATAATGTTTTTACTATGACTTGTTAAGAATTCTAAGATGAATTTGTAATTCAACAAAGAAAAAGACTAATCCAGTTTTGTATTAATATACTTAATGATATAGTTTTTACAAGATCCCTTTCTTCCTCTGTCTCTCTTAAATTACCTCACAAACAAGCCCATCCTAACTTGGTGAGCTTTGCCATAATTTTAGCACAGTTCATAGCTTCTTTTCAGACTTGGGGAATATAAATAAAAGCAAGTAAAAATCACTTTCCTTAATTTTTTTTACAACTCTCTGTATTCTCTCAAATTTTATCCTTCATTGTATTTTTTTCATATTCTGGAACAAACTGACACTTTGTTTTAGGAAAAAAACCTACTTCTTAAAAAAGAAAAATTCAACCCATTGCCTTGGATAATAATTGTATTTTTTGTTACAATTTCTTCTAGTGTAGTCTCAACCCCCCCAATTTGATGATAACATTTAACCTGATTAACAACTTCAATCTCACAGAGAAACTGGAGGGTAGGTAAGGAAGAACTATCTGTCATACACAGAATTTTAGCAAACTAGCAAAGCCATAAATACTAAAAACACAATTTTCTACAGCCACAATTTCTTAAAGTAGCAAAAATAGCACACTTCATTAACATGACACAAAAATATAATCATTCCATAACATACAGAACTAAAGAGCCAAAATATGTAAACTTAGAATTATTTTATTTGTCAATACTTTTGTATTCAACCCTAATAGAAATTATGCAGCTGTCTAAGGATTATTCATTAAATAGCCCAATTTAATATTAATCCAAGCTTGAAAGTTGTATAAGAATCTAAGAAATTATATTTAGGCTACGACACTGCAGAACATAATTACTTAAAAAAAATTTTTTGCCAGAATTATAATTCGACTTAGATACAAATGTATATTTTCATAAACATAAAAATTATGTAAATATGATGATAGATTACTTAACTAAAAAAAGCAGTATGAAAAGTATAATAAGTTCAAATTAATCACTCTCTTCATAGGAAACCAAACCAAAGCCTTATAAAATATAAAACAGAATTTTTGTCATATATTTAGCACTGACAAATCAGACAGAAGATACATAGCTTTTTTTTCTTTCTTAAACCCAAATTATTGATACAGTTTAATTATACAAGATTCACCATAATTATGTGATTGAATTTCTGAGCTAGCAGTTTCTATAAGACAGACTTTTTTTTCATAAAAGTTTAAAACACTTAAAGTACTTAAAGTTTAGTTTCTTTATTTTCTGTGAATTTGAGGGATATTCAGTTTGTATGTATTCATTTATTTCTATAAACCAATCACAACAGATCTTCTGTAAGAGACATAATAATTTCATTTATTAATAGCCACCAGTGTATTAATTTACTAGAACTGCCGTAACATAATACCACAGACTGAGTGT
>NW_007773310.1:3552-4480 GCF_000696425.1 Galeopterus variegatus | reverse complement strand
CTTAGTTCCAGTGGAAAGTTTACAGTTATTTCAATCAAAAGTTTGCTAAAAGAGAGGTGAAGGTAGAGGGGCAGAGACAGAAAAAGATAGACAGCTAAAGAGACACTCAGACCATGGAGAAGCATGGATGAAAAAACTCCACACATGCGACACAGGTACAGACGGTGTTAAGGCTGTCTCCCTCATCCATCCTACTTTTAGCTTTAAATTACAGTTAGGTGTTAGCAAGTCTTATGTTTCTATAAATAAAGAGATTTCTTAAATTAAAAAATCTATCATTGATACTCTCAATCTTTCTGCATAGCATTTATTTATTTATTCATTTATAGAACATTGAACCGTGCCAAGAAATCCCCATCCTGTTATTAAAGCAAAGTGGTTTTAATCTCTTTTATGACTGGGTGATGATACCACATGGCAACTTTTTTTTCTCAAGATAAATGAAAAGTAAACCTGTGGAATGTGACTTTTCCCCTGAACTGCTATTTCAGTGCAGGGGAAAGCACTTAAAAAGAGCAGTGCTCTAAAATATCTTCATCCGCTGCTTAGGAGTTGGGTGCCTGAAATATTTTTTTTAACATAATTCATGAGGCCTTTGTTTTATTTTTGTTTAAGATAAATCCTCTTAATTCTTTTCCTTTTCCCTTCCCTGTGCTAACCTAGTTCTGCCTACAAGGAAGCATGATTTGGTAAATAGGAATGGAAATTCACGTGGGCACTCAGCCTGTTTCAAAAATTCAGTGGCAGGGTCAGAGCTGAGGAGAACACAAAAGATTAAAATTTCACATTTCCAAATACTACTATGTAGATTTATGCAAGAAGAAAATAAAAGTACTCATATGCCCACTTCATAGAGTAAAGCACTTTTTATATTTTAATATATTCCTTCTTATCCTTTGCCTATACTATCTGTCCTTTTTTTTTTTTT
>NW_007773310.1:1613-2966 GCF_000696425.1 Galeopterus variegatus | reverse complement strand
TTTTTTTTTTTTTGTTCTTATCTATTAGTTTCAAACAACATACTACAGATGCATTACTTTTCCTTAAAACATTCTATCATATGTTTAAGGACAACAGAGATATGTTGGCTCTTGTAAAATGTATTCTAGGAAAAAACATACTTATAGCCTCTTGGTTAGGATATTATCTATGAAGAAGTAGAATTTTATTTTTATCTTTTGCTATTTTTCATACAGCCTCAATTATTACCTCTTTCCATTGCCCTGTATACCTACGGTGTGTGGAAAACAAATATTTGTTTTACAGTGTTC
This sequence comes from Galeopterus variegatus, assembly GCF_000696425.1. NCBI lineage: Eukaryota > Metazoa > Chordata > Mammalia > Dermoptera > Cynocephalidae > Galeopterus > Galeopterus variegatus. The sequence continues at coordinate 2,675 of NW_007773310.1, read as the reverse complement.
TTTTTGATACAGATAATTTGAATCCCCTTAAATCAGCATATTAATACCATTCTGGCACCCAAATTTCACATGATTCCAAAGAAATTCTGCACCAGCCAGCATAAGCAATCTGCTTGCCAGGCTGCCCTCCTGGAACTGGGCTGGCCATGAGGCCCTGGCCCACCCCAAAGGCATGGGTCCTGGAGCTCCTCAGAGACTCTCTTTGTGGAATAGAGGACTGGAGAGTCTCCAAGGAAAGAGAAAGATAAGGGCCCATGAGGGTCTGGGTGAGTTCAGGCCACCCCATCTTGATAGTACTGCCAGTCTTGGGTAGTCCCAGGTTCCAAAAAGGGACTTAGACAATTTTAAGGGAGATACTTCAAGGTGCAGGGACCCCTTGCTCTGGGGCCCTGAGCGGGAGGCCCATTTGTATATACCATTTGGTGATCAAGAGGATATGTTGACATATAAAAAAGTAATACTATCTAATGAGTCATATATTTTTCTGTTTCCTAAATTTTGAGAAAAATGACCCTTAGATTTGGAAAATTTAAATTTTTTGAAATAACAGTAAATTTTTGATGTTACAAATTCTATTCTAGAAATAAATATATACTCATATATATTAATAGGATAATTATATATATAGTATATTCATCTATTAATAAGGTAGGAGCTGATTTATATGTTGATTTCCTCTCTCAGATGCATCATAAAAATATTTTTTATTTTAAATAAGGGAAATGGACTGCATTTTTACAAGCAACCTACTACCAAATTTGTCCTAAAGTTACCTCACCATTGGGAAAAAATTATTTAAAATGCAAGGAAATCCCAGATCACTATGAAAATGAAGTATAAATACAGTATCATGAAAGTAATAAATTTTATTTCTCTTATTCATCAGTCAGCTAAAATAGTAATATTTCTGAATTTGGGTAACTAAATCTCCATTTGTGACAAAATTTTTAAAAAATTAGTTAATTAATTTTTTATTGGTTAAGAATATTCATGGGGTACAAAGCTGACTGTCACCACTCGTGCCCAAGATGTGAAGGCCAGATCCATACTGGGAGCATGCCC
>NW_007773310.1:0-388 GCF_000696425.1 Galeopterus variegatus | reverse complement strand
TGAGGAACATGGGAGTGCAGGTATCCCTTTGACATGATGACTTCCATTCGTTTGGGTATATACCTAGAAGTGGGATTGCTGGATTGTATGGAAGATCTATCTATAGTCGTTTGAGAAACCTCTATACTGTTTTCCATAGTGATTGCACTAATTTCAGTCCCACTCATAGTGTAGAAGTGTTCCCTTCTCTCCACATCCTCACCAGCATTTGTTATTCTTCAACTTTTTGATTATAGCCAGTCTACCTGGGGTGAGGTTATATCTCAGTGTGGTTTTAATTTGGACTTCCCTTATGACTAGTGATGTTGAGCATTTTTTCATGTACCTCTTGGCCATTTGTGTGTCTTCCTTTGAGAAAATGTCTATTCAGCTCCTTTGCCCATTTTTT
>NW_007773309.1:2383-4480 GCF_000696425.1 Galeopterus variegatus | reverse complement strand
TAATAATAATAATAATAATAATAATAATAATAATATCAACAACAAAACATTTGTGTGGCATGAACTCTGTGCCAGACACTGATTTATGGTAGTGTTGAGGATATTTCTCACTTTTCTGCATTTTCTCCTCATAATACTTTGTAAATGCTCTGAAAAGTAGCTAATAATTCAGAATGCATTCTGGAAAGGAGTTGCTCTGGATACCACAGAGGCAATAAAGCAAGGAATTAAAATTGTATACTTTAAATTTGTTCAGCCCCGAGTTCAATGCCTGGATAAATTACTTATGACTTTGGGAAAGCTACTGAATCTCTGTGGTATTCAGTTTGCTCGTCTATAAAATGTGGTTAATCTTGTTCTTGCTTTATAATGCTGTAACTTGAAGCCATCTAATGTAATGGTAAATGTCATTAGACTTCTTGGGTTCTCAGACTTAATTCTCCGCTTTATCAGATGTTTGACTTTGAGAAAGTTGCCTAACCTGTCTTTGCCTCAGTTTCCTCATTACAAAAAGGAAATAGTAAACCTATGTCTTTCATTGATTTGTAATGATCAAATATGAAAATCCTTGTAATTAATTTGGTTAGGAACCTAAACTAGGGAAGCACATGATAAATGTTGGCCTTTGGGACATGTACTCATTTTTAGACCAAACTCGTGGAGATGTTACTTTCTCTGCTTTCTATAACTTAACTTGAGCTTTTGCTCAAATTTTTTTAAATTTTGACAAAATTTAATCGTGACCACTGTTTGTAGAACTCAAAATTTCAGTAGGGAGGAAGTCTTGAGTAGTCAAAAGGCGTGTTCTGTCTTGTGCTGGAGAGTGCAACTGAGTTAACTCACTCTGTGTCTCTCTTCCTTGAAAGAAAAAAATAGCTTCCATTTCTTCTCTACTGAGATAAATTTAATCTTCTCCCTCAGATCCCACTCTGATCCATTTACTGAGAATGTAACTTCTTCATCAAAAACTTGAGACCTCTTCCTACTCGCCGGCCCCCATCAGTTCTTTTACACTCACTGTCCTTATAGTGCCAGCTGATTGTGGCTTAAAAACCTCAGTTAACCATAGTGCTTTTCCCATTTAGTACCAGGATGGATCCATGGTTTCTCCAAGAATTTTTGAATCCTTCCAGGTTACAGAACAGGACTTGAGATACAAGTCTCCTTTGCACTAGAATTTACCCAAACTGATTCTATATGGAACAAACATAGGGACAATTCTCAGAGCTACCTGTGCCTAACCCTGTTACTCATGTCTCTGTCTCTAGAGTAAAATGTCCTTCATTTCAGGGAAAAATGATTTTTTCTTTCTCTTTTCATTTTGATCAGTGAAAAATAAAATCTGGTAGATTTTTTTCACAATTCTATATTAATAATTATGAAAGATCTTGTGATGAGTAGTGTATGTCTCTCGTCTTAGTAAATTGTACCTTCAATTTTCCAGTTGTTCGAGCCAAAACTTTTGGATTCATCTCATACTCCTTTCCATTTTTCACCTCTTATATCCAATCCATCAGCAAATCTTTTCTGTCTTTTCCTTCTGAATATACCCAGCATCTCGCCAGTTCTAAACTTTCCATTTTCACATTCTGGTCCATCCCCTTCCTTGACCACTACAGTATTCTCTGAACTATTACTCTGCTTCCACTCTTGTTCCATATTTAATCAATTTTCTACCCTGCAGTCCCAGTCATCCTTTTTAAAGCATGTCAGATCAAGTCACCTCCTGTCTCAGAACCCTTCAGTGGCTTCATATTTTACTAGGAAAAAAAATTTAGAATCCTTACTTTACCAATGCTTTTACACGGGATACCCTTGTACACTCTTCCGCTTTCTTACTCGAGTCACAATGGCCTTTTGCTGCTTCTTAAACAGAGCAAGCGGGCTCCCACCACTAGCTTCTGCACTTGCTGCTGGGAAGTTATTCCTCCAAATATCTGCAGGTTTACCTCACTTCCTTTAAGTCTCTGATTAAATGTCATCTTATTATAAAGGCAAAGAGTTTTTTCTCAATGTTCTTTATTAAATACACCTTACTCTCACCATATTCTTCATCCACTCACCTGGCTTTTTTTTTTTTTTTTTTTTTTTTTTTTT
>NW_007773309.1:0-1470 GCF_000696425.1 Galeopterus variegatus | reverse complement strand
AAAAAAAAAGTCTGTTTCAGAGGTACTGATTACTTTTCTGTTTAACATTTATCAAGAGTTTTCACTGAGTTTGGCATATTCTGAGCATTCAATCCAGTACTAAGTCATTAACAAGATATGTTTCTTTCTGGTCTCCCATCCTGAGGCAAATAAATACCCTTGAAGCAATGAATGCCATTACACCACTTCAGAAAGGTATTAAGGGCATCATGAAAAAAAAATGCAAGAAATATCAAGTTTCTGTTTGCTGAGAAAACTACAGGAAACAGAGATGGCCCTTTCCCTATTCACTAGAGAAGAATCCAGTTCCTGTTATCAGCTTTCTACTGCCAGAAAGAGTGAGAAAATTACAGCTGCCAAAGACCCCACACTCCTGGAATTAAGGAATAATGAGTCTCTGACACAGTAGGCTTTTGAGGTAAAATAATTTCTTTGTGTCCTCCGAGAGCACCCTCCGACTGCTCTCATTTTATGTAGTGCATAATTGCTTTACGGATAATGGCACGTGTTTACTGGTGGAAGATTGCTAATGATTGGCTGAAAATCAGCATGTTAAAACATCAAAGTCCATCACTTAAAATAATCAGAAGAAATATTGGCACTGTCTTTAACTCCCTAATTAACTACTGGGCATTTGAGTCCAAAATCAGTGTATAGAGAAGTGACAATTAACCTAAATGAAAACTTTCTGGTGTTCTATTGTGTTAATATACTTCATCTTTTGCTTCAAAGCTAACTTGGTTTTATTTTTTCTCTTCTTTGTTAATAAACTGTGATTCTGTCTTGTAATGAATAAACCCGTAAACCATCTGGCAGTTGTCTCACGGCTCATTACATGCTATGGGCCACTCTGAGAAGCTGCCTCAGGTGACATTTAAACTGGTGGTTACAGAGAGAATCACTTTTATTATTGAGATCAAATTTTGGAAAAAGGAGAGCGAGCTCTCCCTCTTCTTGATATCAATATCTAGGATGAAGGTAAATAATAATTAACCCAAATAATTATTATCAAATAATAATGTAACCCATAGTTCTCATTTTTGGAGCTGTAAATTACAATTCTCTGCACATAAATATATATGCTTTTACGTGAGCAAGGAAGACCATGTTTACACACAGGGCTCTTGAGACTTCTAGCACATTTGTCATTTCTTAATTATTAATGATATATTTCCATATTAACCACATTGTTTTGTAAAGAGATGTGAATATTTCATGGGGACTAGAAACTGGGATTCTATCATGTCATCTGACATTCTTCCTGGGATCAATTTTTTCCCTTAGAGACACCATCGTCACAGATATATGAGTATCATGAGCCCTTTTCCAAGCTATGCTACCATGTATTCCATTTTTGATTCAAATTCTCCACTTTTAATACTGTGCTGTCTCTTGTGCATAATATTTCTTCTTGGCAGAAATCATAATCAGTGCTCTAAATGGCAATCTGTCCCTCTGTTGTCAGTTAAT
>NW_007773308.1:0-4481 GCF_000696425.1 Galeopterus variegatus | reverse complement strand
CTGCTCCCAAGCACCGCACTCTACCAAGTGCGCCACCGGGCCGGCCCAAAGTTCTGAGTTTCGACATTCTATTCGTGAGATGTAGATTTATTTAATAAAAATATGATTTAAAAACACAGATGTGTGTTTGTATATATGTGTGTGCATATGTGCATATGTGTAATTTGTTAAGTATTGGCTAAATGACATTTTATTCCTAAAGATGTGCTTAACTGAAAAAGAATTTTTTTGAGTTTTCTTTTATAATGTTTGAAAAACTAGATTAGGTTTCTTTAGGGGTATATATTTTTAAAATCTGTGAGAAACCAATAATACATACTCATGACAATAATGACAAACATATAGATATCGAGGCAAACTTTTTTCACGGCATGATGCAACAGCACAGCCAATGAGGTAAGAAGTAGCCCAAACAACCTGTAAAAATAAAGAGATAATTTAATCACAGATTTGATTATTTCATTAAATGACTACAAGTTTGCTTTTAAGTTTGCTTTGAGCCTGGCTTATTCAGAAGTCATAGAAACATATTGATGATTTTGCAATGAACAGGCTGATGTTCAAAAATGACTTGAATGCTGCCATTCTGCACATGGGCTGTATATAGCTCTGCATGGGACTCATTTCTCAAATCACATTGTCAAATATATTCAGGAATGATCAGAACCTTGTGTAAACTCTCCATAACTCAGTCTTACTGGAACTAGAAAATCTATTTATGAATTCTCGCTAAACATCACAAGTGGCTACCATAGACCCTAGCTCATTCCTTGTCAAAACTATGTGGAAAATCAGTTAACATTATGAAGGTTGGTTGTTGGTTATGTGAGGATAAAAATCAAAGCATAGAAGGAACTGTTCTTATTCGCCAGAGAACAGGCATAGTGTAGAGTACTGAGTTGACTTCCTAGGCAAAGTGACCTAGGTTTAAACTCCATCTTTATCACTGGCTAGATGATACTAGTGAGGCACTCACGTCTGCCTGGCTGTGCCCCTCTATGCTGTAAACAAGACCCTCACCCACATGTCATACAGACCCAGCTGCAGCTGCACTCTTGACTTCTCACACTGTGGTTAACACATACTGTTGTAACAGAATTTTCTATTCTGCTTCTTCTCTTGCTGTAATTTTCCATCCTGAGACAAAGTCACAACCACATAAGATCATAAGAACACCCCCCTTGCCTGGTTACAAAATCCTGGAAATGCTGTAATATAAAAATAACAGCCATGCTGCATTCAGGGCTCAGCCTTTGTGACTAAAGTCTGCTGAGCCAATGCCAGCATATCAATAAACTCTGTTTTCTCTTTTAAGCCTCAGTGTTTCCTGCCTCTCTCTGTGAGTTCACATTAACTCACTACAACACTAGAAGTTTGCTTTATGCCTCAGAGTTTCATTTTCTCATCTGTAAACAGGATATGATAATGCTATCTTCTACATCATAGTGAATGGTGGGAATTAAGTGGTTGGAAGAGAAAATATTTTCAATAAGTGTGATTGCTCCCACTTTCACATCTCTGTCCCTATGAACCTGGACAGGTTTACTCTCAGCTAGTTCTGGAGACTTTGCTCATGTTTCTTTTTCTGTTCTATATCAGAGTGGTTTGATATGACTCCATTTGATAAAATATTTTTTCTTTACAGAGAAAGGCTTTCATAGATACCGATCTCTCTCCACACCATATGGCTTTTAATTATTTGCTGCTAATGGGGCTAGACATTCACCAAAACTATTGCTCTACCTGAGTGTACAAAAATTTTATAGGGTACATTCAATGTTTGTAGGTTTCTCCTCTCACTCTTTCTAACAAAAGCATATTTTCCATAAGAGACCATGTTGAACTCAGAACCTAAGGCAACACAGTTAAGAAATATTTCGATGATAAAAATAGAGTAGAATATCTATTTTGCCATGTTCTCTCTATACATTAATTAGTAGTAAGATGATCAAACTTAATTCATTCATTTATTTGTTTGACTCATATCCAAGAAAAAATTGAAGATGAAACTTTTCCAGAATATCTATTTTGCCATGTTCTCTCTATACATTAATTAGTAGTAAGATGATCAAACTTAATTTATTCATTTATTTGTTTGACTCATATCCAAGAAAAAATTGAAGATGAAACTTTTCCAGTAGGTCTTTAGACACAAATTAATTTTAGGAAAAAGCCTTTATTTTATGAAATTGCCTTATAAACTTATTAAAATATTTATACAGAACTAAAGACAGTTGGAAAATGCTATTTTCTACTGTTTTAAATTTTAAACAAATTAAGGCAAATTTCTTTGATTTTGCTGTCAATTTTTTGGAAACAGGCAATGACAGGAATCAATTTTATAAAGCACATTTTATTTTTAAAGTAGTGTTGAATGGGTTTGAAGGAAGCAAATAAAGATTATTTAAAGATGACGGAATTAAGTTACTATTATCAGTTTGACAGGGATAATGATTTTTTGATGAAATTAGTGGGCCCAGTCAATTTTTATACAAATGAAACAGAAGGTAGGAATTGATGCTACAAATTTGTCAAAGCTTTAGCTCTCTCTGTTTCATCTTATTGATATCCTCTAATTCTTTGATAAGGTAAATTATATAATTAAATAGTCTAATGTTAAGACACTCTTGGATTTCTAGCACATACCCTTTGAGTCCACAGTTATCTATCTTAAAAGATGAATGCTATTTACTAATGTTTTACTTAAAATTTCTGCATTGATATCCATAAGCAATTAAGTCTTTGCTTTTTTAAATATTTTACCTTTGTCAACTTTTAACATAAATTTTAAGTAGACTTTATTTAAAGTAGATTTTATTTTTGATTTTGTGAAACTTATCAATGGGTACGCCTGACTCTCTTGTTTCAGGAACGATAACTTTTCTAACTTTTTGTATTTATTCCATATTAAGTGTTTAAATCTTCTATCTCTACTGGAAAGTAATCTATCTAATTTAGATATTCAAGATTATTTTTGTATAATTAATTTATTCTATACAAAGCAGTCCAATAATCTTTTAAACATGAATCAGATTAAACTACACCCCTGCTTAAGATGCTCCAATGACACATACAAAGTACCAAGACTGAATTAAGAAATACAAAACATGAATAGACCAATAACAAGTAATTGGATTGAAACAGTTATCAGAAGTCAAAAAGCCCAGGACCAGATGGCTTCACCACTGAATTCTACCAAACCTTTAAAGAGGATTTAACCAATTCCTCTCAAACTCTTTCAAGATATTGAAACAGAGGCCAACCCTCTACCCAAACCAGACAAAGACACAACAAAAAAAGAAAGCTACATGCCAATATCCTTGATGAACATAGGTGTAAAAATCCTCAACAAGATATTAGCAATGCAGAAGACAACAGCACATCAAAAAGATTATACACCATGATCAAGTGAGATTCATCCCAGGGATGCAAGGATGGTTCAACATATGCAAATCAATAAATGTGATACACCACATCAACAAAAGTGAGGACAAAAACCATACAATTATCTCAATACATGCAGGAAACACATTTGACAAAATTAAGATTCACTTTGTGATAAAGACTCTCAACAAATTAGATATGGAAGGAAAATATATCAATATGATAAAAGCCATATATGACAAACCCACCAACAACATCATCACCCACTGCCAATATCATCAGCGGGGAAAAGCTGAAAGTTTCTCCTTTAGAACAGAAACAAGACAAAGATGCCCACTCTAACCACTCCTTTTTTTTTTTTCTAGGATCTGAACCGGTGGCCTTGGTGTTATCAGCACCGCACTCTCCCGAGTGAGCCACGGGCCGGCCCCTAACCACTCCTTTTCAATATAATAATGGAAGTATAAACCACAGCAATCAGGCATGAATAGGAAATAAAGGGCACCCAAATCAGAAAATACAACATCAAATTGTCACTGTTCACAGATGGCATGATACTATATAAAACAGAAAAACCCATAACCTCTATCAAAAAACTCCTAGAGCTGAAAAATGAATTCAGTAAAGTTGCAGGACACAAAATCAATACACAAAAATCAGTAGTGTTCCTTTACAACAACAAAAAACAAGCAGAAAAAGAAATCAAGAAAGCAAGCCCATTTACAATAGCTACCAAAAGAATAACATTCATAGGAATAAATTTAACCAAAGAGGTGAAAGATCTCTACAATGAGAACTACAAAATTCTGCTGAAAGAAATTAAAGAGGACACCACACGATATAAAGACATTCCTTGTTCATGGACTGGAAGAATTAATACAGTGAAAATGTCTATACTACCCAAAGCAATCTACAGATTCAATGGTAGATTGAATATCAAATACCATCAAAATACCAATGACACTCTTCACAGAAATGCACTTAATATAAAATGCAAACTTTACAATAGCTAACATGATTAAATGATATAGCCCCTCTTCCTTTCTGTTCTGAACTCCTTTCACTCTCCTGTTAATCATGTTCCAGCTTTCTCCTTA
>NW_007773307.1:1677-4481 GCF_000696425.1 Galeopterus variegatus | reverse complement strand
GATAGTATTGGTTGCCTGCAATACTATATTGAGAAGGATTCCGAGAGTGCATCTGTACTTTGTGGGAGGACGTGCTGTGATTGAATAGAGATGCCTGACTTTTTCTATCCCATTACACCAGGCAGTTTCTCCACTCTCATCCCTAATATCCTAAAGCAGGTATCAACAAACTATAGCCCAAAGACCAAACCTGGCCTGCTGCCTGTTTTTGTAAATAAAGTTTTATTGTGTCAAAGTCATGCTCATTTGTTTGCATATTGTTTACAGATGCTTTTGTACAACAATGAAAAGAGTTGAGCAGTTGTAACAGAGATGGGGTTGTACACAGACTAAAATATTTACCATATGGTCCTTTATAGAAGTATGGCCAATCCCACATCTAAACCAAATCAAAGTTCAGAGTAGCTCAAGAGAGATCTATCTAACCCTGCTTTTTCTTTTCCATAGAAAATAGTTGCTCACCTTTGTGTTTTGATAACCAGATTAAAGTGTATGTTGTCATCACCGAGAATTCTAAGATAAAGCAGGCAAGCGTGTATTCCTTATTGCGTTACTCATGAGTTGATGTTTAGAAAAGAATCAGCTCTAATATGAATTAAGGACTTTAATTACTTGTGCCTAAGCTGATTAATTCATTGAAGGGTAAAAGAAAAATGCAACATAATATAGGTAAAAAGAAAATTAAAACCTACTATAAACTGCAATTTACCCAGGACCCAACCAACCAGAGAGCCATAACTTCTATTTTCCTTTTTTGAGGGAAATCCTATACAAAGACTGGTTAATGAATTTGCCAGGAGAATTAGTTTTCAGCATACCCATCAAAGTAAAAGTAACTGGTTTTCATAATTAAAACACTAAAGTCTTATAAGTCATGTAAAGAAGATTTAGTAATCTTTGTGAGACTTAGAGGGCAATATTAAGTTAACCAGAGTTAATGAGCCAAGCTGTCCAAATCCTGAACACACAAGAGAATAGTATATTGGGTTATACTACAACTTTGGGTTTTATGAAGTATAATAGGAGTTAAGCCAAGGAACACAAAGACATAAAATCCATTTGGATTAGTTCTCTCTTTGTCCAATAAGATCACAGGTCACGATACTACACAATACAATGTTTACATAGGTGATTATTAAATATTTGTGAGTTAATTTATATGGAGCCACCAACTGAGGTGGGACTCATGACCCAGCTCCCCTTCTCTGATGGAATAAGATGGCTAGTAAGATGTAGGCCAGACCATTGTTTCCGTGAAACTAAGGCAAGGTGTAAATAGCAGGTGTTTCTACCCAGTGATCACTGTGTGTATCACAAGAGTACAAATACTAGAGCACTTTTTTCAAAGAAGTATGAAGACTAGTGCTGGGAAATCATGTTCTAAACAGGTCAAAATCCTAGGGTCCTGACCAAGGAGCCCAGGCATGGAAACTGAATGAGGAACACGAGGGCTCAGAAGACCAAGAAATGAAGAGCTAGTTAGGGAGTAATTAGAAGATGGGCTGAATTCATTTGAAGAATTATTTCATTCATTTCTACAATCAACAAAAATTTATGAAACACCTCTTTTGAGGATTTTTGAAGATAAGTCCCCTCTTCAACTTCCAAGATTGGAACCAGTAGAAAGATAAATGCAGGAGTTAGAGAGAAACCCAAGCAATTACTTTTATTTTTGGTAAGTCTGATCAGAAAATGTGACTTTATATCTGTGTTCAAGTCTTAACACATCCCTGAAGTAAATAGTCAATGATCTGGCCACTGGTCCAGCTTGTCAACCTCAGATCTTATCCACAGGTTTAGACTTCTTACCATATGGTGAAAGGCAGACTGGAATGCAGATGACTTGCTATCTCTGAGAGGAGGTGAGAACAGGGTTTGAGATGAACATTACCAGTTCCTTTTAGTAGAACAGCAATCAGAAAAGTCACTTCATTTCTCATGGGGAGAAGTGAGCAAGAAGTAGAGAGAATTAAGAGAATAATACTAGAGGAGGACACCCCTCAAAAGCAAAGGGAATGACTAATCTCCTATTAGCACCAAGGATATGCCAGTGCTGTTTTGGGTGCTAAGGATATAGGGGTGAACAAGCTAGGCAAAGGCTAAGTTCTCATGGAGTTTACAGTATATGGGAGAAGATGACAATAAAAAACACAAATGTACAACATAATATCAGATAGTGACAAATGATCAAAAAAGTTGTGGCAGTGGCTACGCTAGGTTGCTTGAAAATATGCCAGCAAATAATTTTCACATCCCTGTAGATACACCTTGCTCCTCTGAATAACCAGCGCTGTTTTCTTCTCCTTGAATTTAAGCAGGCCTTGTGATTTATTTTGACCAACAAAATGTAGCAGAAGTGACATTCTAAGATTTTCCAACCAATCCTTAAGAAAACCTTCTCTCTCTCTTGGAATCCAGCTGCTGTGATGTGAAGAAGCTCAAGCCAAACACTGGAGTGAGAGAGGCCACCTGGAGGAAGGCCCTGACAGACGAGGGCCATCTCAGATGTTCCTGCTCCAGTGAGCTCCCAACTGAATTCAGATGCCTACACACGAGCAGCAGAAGGATCACCCAGCTGAGCCCAGTCAACCCACAATAATAAATTGTTGTTTTAAGCCACTTTATTTTGGGATAGTTGGTGACATGGAAATAGATGCCTAAAACAAAGACAGACTTTGTGCGGGAAAATCATTTAGACTGCTGGTCAGGGAAGGACTTATGAGAAGGTGGTGTTTAAACTGAGTGAAAAGAAAGAACCAGCCATGAGACTCTGTGATGTCAGAGCATTTCAGACAAAGAAACAG
>NW_007773307.1:0-272 GCF_000696425.1 Galeopterus variegatus | reverse complement strand
CCATTTAGTCCATCCATAAAGAACTGAGGGTTCTGGGAATTTAACCATGTCAACAGTCTTTATTATTTTATTAACTGAAGAAAAATGGAAGTCCATTAAAGATTTTTTTTAAGATTAGGAAACAAACAAAAAGAGGCAGAAGGAGCAAAATCGGGACTATAAGGTAGCTAGATGCCTAATGATTTCTCATCAAAACTCTTACAAAATGTCCTTTTTTTTTTTTTGATAAAAAGGAATGAGAAGGGGAACTCTCATGGTGAGGGACTCTCTGG
>NW_007773306.1:0-4481 GCF_000696425.1 Galeopterus variegatus | reverse complement strand
TTGGTGGATGGGAAAAGGGGAAATGTTAGTTAAAGTGTACAAAATTGCAGTTAGAAAGGAGGAATAGATTCTGGTGATCTATTAAACAACTTGTTGATTATAGTTAATAATAATGTTTTGTATATTTTAAAATAACTAAAGAATGGAATTTAAATGTTCTCACTACAAAGAAACAATAAGTATTTGAGGTAATGGATATGTTAATAAACCTGACTTGATCATTCCACAAGATATACATATATGAAAACAGCACATTGTATGCCATAAATATGAGTATATAATTATTGTCAATTAAAAATAAAATAAAACAGTAACAAAAAATTAAGCTGCTCCTTCTTTTGATCTCATTTTATTTTTCACTTAAAAAAAGATTATAAAATTTCTTAAAATTTTTACTTCTTCAGTGAAGAAAATTTTAAGACGGTGTTTTATTTACTTTTTATTATGATTAAACATAAATAGAATGGTTCTTATTTCAGTACTATTGCTCCAATAAGCCACAATTTTGATGGCTTTTTTGTTGTTGTTGCTTCCATTAGGTCTGTTCCTATAATTATTGAAATTAATATTATTTGAATTTCTATTGTATTCACTAAAGATGAAAATGGCCTTTCTGAGATCTAAAATCCATAAGAATTGCCTACTACATAAAAAAATATGATAGGCACTCTGAAAGTCAGCCTTCTGAGATCCAAATATGACAGTCACTAAAACTGTGCATTAGTTACACAATGAACAAGGATACTAAAGGAGGATAGAGGTTCTACACAAATTGAAAACTCAAAATTAGTGCTTTGTGTTTACTGTTACAATGATTGCATTTACAATTATCATATATTTGAGTTTTGTTGCTTCAAAAGCTTAAATTTCATCCAAACTTAAATTACTTAATGTACTAGTGAAAAACTTTTTGTCTAGAAAAATTCTTCCCAATCTCAAACTCATACTTTAAAATAGTTAATGTATCTTCTAACTCCCAGATTCTGATCAATCTGGGGAAAAGTTTGTGGAAAGAATTTAGAGATGAATGGGCTGTATGAATACAAACTAAGAGGCAAAACTGTATATTAAACACATTCAGTTTTAGTTTGATAGTAATTTGAATGACAAGCACAAATCTCTGTGGATTTTCTGTTACATTTCCTGCCAGTTGTCTTAATAAGAGTCTACCCCATTATGTTAAATTTGTCTTTGAATAAGTATTAAATATGATTTAATTTCTAATACATTGCTATGGTGAGGAAGCCTTTGCTGTATGTTCCTGTGAAGGTAGTTAAGGCTTCAGGGTTGTGTACCCTTCTGATTATTCTTGATTATATTTTAAAGTCTGCAGCTGGGAATAAAATCTTCCTAAAGAAAGTATGATATACGACTTCGTCAGGATTCAAAGCACTTTGAAGTGGCTCCTGAGCCAGTGAAGGAAACCTTCTGTCTGTGAACTATCTGTGAATGAAACCTGACAGTAAATATCAGGGAACTGAGCATTACATGGCAACAGACTGCCACACACAGTTACAACGCATGCTGAAAGTTCCTTCTATATGCACATTCTTATGGACATCTAATGTTACCAATGAATTGCAGTGATTGCTTGGCAGATCTAACCCATAATCAAATGATTTTTGGCATCTGGGTTGGGAAATCTGTTACTTAACCTTTTCAGAATAAATTAATGGGGATGGACTAGAGGGAATGTGAAGAAATTGAGCCTGCTAGATCAGATTATTGAAGGAATTGTCCAGGTCAATAGCCTCTCAAGATGTCCATAGATCACTTTACCTAATTCAGCTCTGACACCTGATGATTATCAGGGGTATTTCTTTATTTCTGGTGTCGTCTAGTTTTAGACTATATTCCTTAGCGAGATAAAACCTATAATATGTTTATGAATTGCCTTCAGTATTTCTCTGTGTAATTATATATATTCAAAAGCTCATCGAAAAGATCTTCAAAAAGCTCATCGAAAGATTTGTGTTATCTTTTAATTCTATTTTTCCACAAACATTTAGAAGTACCATTGTATTTAACATATATTGCATATTTTCTGTGAGTATATCATACTTAAATAAAAAGGTACAAAGCATATACAAAAACAAATATTTGTAACTTTTTCATATTAAAGAACTTCAAATTACATGATTTTTATTATAGTATAATTGTATCATTTAAAAACTATAATTTTAATGATATAGCATCCACATATGATGTATTATATTTAACCATTTATTTTTTTCTAGTTTTTCAATATCATAAATAATATTTTACCAGATGGACTATTACAGAAAAATAATTTGACCACTTCTTCAACTATTTCTTTAGAGTAGATTCCTGCAAATGTAATTTTTAATACATTTGCACTGGAAACCAACTTTTTAATGAAATTAAATTTCCAATAGAATGCATGGGGTGCTTTTAATTTATATCCTCATTATCATTAAGCCTAATTGTATTTAAAATTTCTCTCAAGTGATAGGAAACACAATTATTGATATGATTTTGGTTACTATGAATATTGAGGTTGAAAAATCTTGGGAATTTTAATTTCTTTTTGTGAGCATTACGAAGCCCTTTTATATTATGTTAATATGTGTATCATATTATGATATGCCATAGGATGCACACATACACAATTATATAACTCACACAAGATAGCATTTATTTTCTGGGAAATTATTTTTATGTTTTACTGGTACACCCTTAAATATTTGTGATGAAAACACATCATTTGCCTATTGTAGTTATATATATTTAATACTGATGATATAATTTTCCCTCAATACTCTTGTCTTAAAAAATTATCTTGGATAGTTTTGCCTATTATTTTTTTCCAGATTTTATTAAAATTCAGGTTCATTTTTTTAAAAACACCCAAAAAACCATTCATTAAAGGACATCTGGGTTGTTTCCTATTGGGCTATTATAAATAAAGTTGCTATAAACATTCAGGTACAGGTTTTTGTGTAAATAATTTTTATTTCTTAGGGATAAATGCCTAGGAGTTAAATGTTGGGTCAAATGATGATCACATGATGTTTTTTTTTAAAGAGTCTGCCAAAAGGTTTTCCAAATTGGTTTTAATATTTTATATTTCCACCAATAGTGTATTAGTAATATACTTTCTCTGCATTCCCACCAAACTTGGAGTCATTACTATTTTTAAATTTAGCCATTCTGTTAGGTGTGTAGTGATGTCTCATTGTGGTTTTAATTTGCATTTCTCTAATGGCTCATGATGTTAAGATTATTTTCATGAGCTTATTTTCCAACTCTCTGTCCTATTCAGTGAAAGTTTTCTTCATGTTTTTCTCTTTTTATTTTATTCTTGCTTTTTATTTTTTATTGAAACATAATTGATTATACATTTTAATGCCTTAACTCTTGGGAGTTATTTGTTCTAAAAAGTATTATTTTTTGTTTTGTTTTGCTTTGTTTTTAGATATGTGCTTTGCAAATATTTTCCCCAAGTCTGAAATTTTCTCTTTATTTCATCCTCTTAACAGGGGTTTTCATAGATCAAACATTTTTATCTTGAGGAAGCTTAATGCATTAATTATTTTAATTGAATTGTGCCTTTGGCATAAAATCTCAGAACTCTTTGCCTTGCTAAGGAGCCCAAGATCTCAAAGACTTTCTTATTTTTTTCTCCTGAAAAAGTTATAGTTTTATGTTTTCCCTTATATTTCCTCTTTGACACACGATTGCTTACATGTGTGCTATTTGGTGTCAAGTGTTTAAAGATTTTCCTTTTTTCTTTGTGTTATTGACTTATAGTATGATTAAATTTTGTTGGAAAACAGTGTATAATGTTAATTCTTTTAAATTCATTGATATTTGTTCTATGATCCGGGATATGATCTATTTTAGCATATGTTCCATGGGAACTTTAAAATAATGTGTATTCTGTTGTTTTGGAGTATGTCAATTAGATTCTATGGGTGACAGTGTTGTTGAAGTTTTCTATATCCTTACATGATTTTATGTCTAGGTTTTCTATGAATTGTTGTGAAAAGCATATTAAAGTCTCCGATTATAACTGTGGATTTATGTCTTTTCACCTTAATCTTTTACCGTTCTCAGGAAGCATATGTCACATTTCCTTATTGTTGAGACAGTAAAACTCCATATGACATAGATATAAAATTTACATAATAAACACATTTTATATCAGTCCCTTGTCATTGAATTTATTACAAATTTTTGATTCTGTAATATTAAGTTATAAGTAAGATTACTCGACATTTTCTCCTAGATTTTAAAATCTCTGTGCTTGTTGGCCAGCCTTCTTTCAAGAAATGTTTGTTTAGGCCTTTTGCTCATTTTTTAATTGGGTTATTTGTTTTTCTGCTTTTGAGTTGTTTGAGTTCCTTAAATATCCTGGATATTAGCCCCTTGTCTAATACATAGCTTGCAAACACTTTGTGCCATTCTATAAGTTGTCTTTCCACTTTTTTTATAGTATCCCTTGCTATGCAGAACCTTTA
>NW_007773305.1:3704-4482 GCF_000696425.1 Galeopterus variegatus | reverse complement strand
GTGCGCATGTGTGCCAGTGTATCTTTTTTAGTTTTGTTGCTATTCTTGTGTTCTTCAGAGAGAGAGAGAAGAGAGGAGTTTTAGTGAAGCAGGCGGGTGGGCATCTGCCTCGGGTGTCCGCCCAGTGCAGCCATGCTTTCCAACCTATGGCTCCAAGGACCTTTTGGCTGGTTACCTAGCTCATAGACCTGCACGTAAAAGGTCTGGTGACCCAGCCTGGCATGTGTGGGGTCTGGCGACCCAGCCTGGAATGTGAAGGGTTTGTGACCCAGTCTGTGAATGGGCTTGAGGGGTCTGGGAGCTCCAGACCCAGCCCTTGCTTTACAGTCAGCCCTGTTGGTGCAGGATCACCAGCAGGTAAAAGAGCCCAACACCTGGCATGGTCGCCTAGCGTTACAATTGGCATCACAAACAGGATTAAGAGTGCTCCAGTTGGCAATGTTGACAGGGTTCCAGGCCTTAGCCCCGGCCCCACAGTTGGGTTTTTTCCAGGAGGGTGATGAAGAGCGAGAAGAGGCAGGTGGGTGAGAATATGTACAGGGGAGGGAGTGCGAGATGGTCCATAGAGAATTAACCTGACACAGAGAAATGAGGACAAGAAGGGGGGATCAGTGGAATCAAAGGGGGTTCAGTGGCAGGATCTGGGGAGGTGGGACACTAGAGGGAGTGACTGGAAATGTAAGCAGTTATCAGACAGCAAGAGTGACAGTTGCAGCGTCTTGAGACAGAATGGATGGTTGGCTCTCTTTTCTGGTGAAGCCAGTTGGAGCTCCACGTT
>NW_007773305.1:0-2071 GCF_000696425.1 Galeopterus variegatus | reverse complement strand
ATTCATCTAACAATGTATTACAAACAAAATTCACAACACTGTTGATGATCTCAGCTGGAGTGAAGGGGTAGAATGCAGACCAATTTATTGCCAACTGGTTTAAAAAGTTATAGGCTCAGGTCCAGGGGAAGAGGGGAAGGGAAGGAGTTTAGGGTATAAAAGGCAGGAAAGTCACATTTTCTGATCATCACATATGAAAAATCTTTGTGCTCAGCACTTTACAGAAATTTGCTTATTTAATCCTAAAACTAACTTCTTGGTAAGTAAACCCTATGTGCTGTTAAGGAAAGTGAGGCTCAATGAACTTGTCCAAGGTGGCAGCCCATAAAAGGTAGGCTTAGCTTTATTTGATTTCAAAGCCAGTGAAAGATACAAAGAAATCCACCAGGGTATTTTTAGAACTTTATTTCAAACACACAATGTATAATGATAAATATAGTAATTATCCTGATTGGAGGATCACATATTGTACACAGGTATTCATTATACCCCACAGATATATACACTCATTATGTTTCAATTAAAAATAAACATTTTTTTTAAAAAAAGCACAAATGGAAGTAATTTTAAGACTCTGTTTCCTGCCCCGGCCCCTACATACTTACTTAGATAATAACAGTTCACAAGGATGAATATACTAATGTTACTGAGCAAGGGCTTGCTGCCCGATGTGCATAGAGGCCAATACTATGGCAACGATTTTTGAGAAAAGAAAAGGCATATTGCAACATCGACTGGCAACGGAGGCAAAGCTCACATCTGTCTCTCCAATCTAGGGTTTGGGCATGTTTTAAGGGTCGGATAGCAAGGAAGTTTCAAGTTGGCAGACTTTAATTGGTCAGTACACTGAACCTTTCTTATTGTAGTTTCCCTCACTTTGGAATTGGCTCTGGAGGTTAAGTTTCCTGCCTCTTGGTTCTGCCAGTGGGGAACTTTGTTCCTGTAGTGTTCAAGGTCACGACCTTCCGCCCCTGTGCATGCTCAGTGGGTTTCCTGCAAAACAACATGCTAGTACAAATAAGTGAGACAGGCTGAAACCAGTTATGCAGTTTCACCAGCTCTGTGATTAAAGTCAATTAGATAGGGATCCACAGTAGTGCTAGGCATCTATAATTAACAATAATTTATTGTATGTTCTCAAATAGCTAGAAGAGAGGAGCTCAAACGGTCTCATCACAAAGAAGAGATAATTTCTGCAATGATGAATATGCTAATTATCCAGATTTGTTCATCACACATCGTGTACATGTATTAAAATATAACTCTGTACCCCATAAATATATACAATCCATGTGTCAATTAAAAAATAAATAAATTTTAAAAATAAATTTAAATAAATAAAAATAAAGTCAATTTAAGGTTGTTAGGCTAGGTAACTTTTGTGACTCTTTCTGACCCGGCTACTACATGATGGAATTTCAACTGCCTGAAAAAGTGATAAGCCTGGGATTAAATGCACTAATAATTGAAATTAAAGGATAATCTTCAGCCTTTATAAACAGGCAGCTGGTGGAGCAATACAGCCCTCAAACCTGTTTTCTATGGTCAGAATTAGGTTTGAAATTGACAGGTTATGCACTCTCTAGTTTGCTAAAGGCTTAGCTTTTCTCCTCCCTATGATGTTAAACCCAGCCAGATTCACATATTTATGTTACCTGCCTGACCCTTGGAGGCATTTGAGTTTGTAATCCCCTGACACAAAGCTGCAGAAAGTTTTTTTCCAGCTCTCATACTCAGTGATTATTTGATTTAGAATTACTGAAATATGTACCCAGAGCCATCAAAACTTTACAGGGAAAAAAAAAACTGTAACTCACAATTTGATATGAAGAAAAATAATTCTTTGTCAAATCAAATATTTTTGATCTTCAGAAGACATCATCATTTGTGGGAAACTGAAATGGGAATGTGGTATTTCCTTGGTGTTTCCTTTGTATTGTAATCACACATCAAGCATTCAATAAATGTCTATTAGACATGAATACTGTGCATGGCACTAAGCTAGACCTTGAGAAAAATACAGTTTTAACACATGTCTCCTATCATCCAAGAGGAAGCTTCTCATTTAGTT
>NW_007773304.1:0-4482 GCF_000696425.1 Galeopterus variegatus | reverse complement strand
AAATTTCAAGTTGAAAAATATTATTAAAATTCAGTAAAATACTTACCTCATGTATGAACTAAAGTTAGCACCTATCACAAAAAAACTCAAGTATAGAATTGAAACTCAAATCCGTCTTTACGATGTGCTGTGGATTGAATGTCCCCCCAAAACCCATTGAAGCTTGATCCCCATTGTAACAGTGTTGAAAGGGCGGGAAATCAGACTATGTCAGTATGAAAGGTGGGGCCTTTAAGAAAGGATTGGATCTCGATGACTGTGCCCTCATGAATGAACTAACCTTTTTGTGGAGTAATAGGTTAGTGGTTTAGTGGGTTGTCACAGGAGTGGCACTTGTGGCTTTATAAGGAGAGCAAGTGAGCATGTTAACTCTCTTGTTCTTGCCATTCTCACCAGGTGATACCCTGGTTGCCACAGTACCCTGTGGAGTCCCCACCAAGAAGATGTGACCCCTGGACCTCGGACTTCCCAGTCTCCAAAACTGTAGGAAATAAATTTCATTTCTTTATAAATTACCCAGTTTCAAGTATTCTGCTTTAAGTAACAGAAAATGAACCAATACACAATCATTGCGCTATCATTATTTATTTAGAATCTACTGTCTAAACGTAAGGACATATAGTACCACAAGGATTGCAGACATGAGCTTCACCCAAAGCGAGCTCAAGAGTTTCTGAACTGGGAAAAACTTACTTACTCGCCAAAGGAACATGTGTAGCTGAGTCCACTGTTCTGTGATGAGGTCTAATTATGTAACAGATTTCTCCAAATTGAATTCCATATAGAATACGATGTATATTTAAGGATACTATAAAAATCTGATTAATTTGGCATATATTATTAATACTCAACAATAAACTGCAGCAATTGCTCAGAACTTAAACCACTAAAATTCTTTTTTATGGGGAGAGGAGTATTTTATCATTGACATTGTTTAAAATTTCTGGCAAAGATGATAATAAAATGTAGACTGATTTTGGTCAGATTTCTTATTGCCTTTAAATTCTCTGCAGACAATCCCCTTTATCACCTGACCCTTGCACTTGAGGGCTCTGGTTGCTCTTCTGCACTTGATATGACGCTGGATTTTTCCTAAACTCTCCTTCCCAACTATCTTGTGCCTAAAAACTCTAATTATTTTCACTGGTTTGATGAAGGGCTTTTGGAATGCATATCCCCTGAAGTAGCATAATTGCTTAGCCCTACTGATCATTTTCACTTTAATCTGAGTTTCTCAGAGACTATCCTGGGAGTTTAGTCATTCCTTTCTTCAACACGTTCACTAATCTCATAATATGGACCGATGAATATGGCAGGGTTGTGTCCTAAGGGAACACACAGTCTCATGGGAGAGAGAGACATGGGAGCAGTGATTGACACACAGTGTGATAAGGGCTGGCTGTCTGGTTGGATATTCACAGAGAAGCCACAGGCTAGGAAGGGCAGGTATTTGGGAGCTGATAGGAGAGAAACACCCAGGGGAAGTCAAGGCCACTGCTGATGTCCTCAGAGCCTGTGTGTTTGCAGCCAAAGGCACTGGGCCTGTTGGCTCACCCAGAAGTGGGTTTCACTGGCACTGAATACTCTGAAAAGACTCATTTCCACTGTGGTGGGAGAAAATAAAGAGGAAAGTGGCTCACCAGAGGGGAGAGAAGGGAAGGAGAGATTGTGGGATTCTCTAGAGGAAGGGCAGGACCTCTTGCTCCTTAACAAACAGAAGACTCATTTCCACTGTGGTGGGAGAAAATAAAGAGGAAAGTGGCTCACCAGAGGGGAGAGGAGGGAAGGAGAGATTGTGGGATTCTCTAGAGGAAGGGCAGGACCTCTTGCTCCTTAACAAACAGCCCCCCCGCCTGATGTGGTGACTATCTTCAGAGTCCTGCTTCCTGAGAGGGGCTTTGATATGAAATGGGCACGAACCGCCTTCGCATGAATTTCCTATTAATTAACACGCTACTTCCTCTCTGCACAGACGCTGGCAAGAGTTTCCATGATGCAAGGTAACTGAAGTGCTGCTAGACTGTCTATCTTTTGCCTGCTTTGCATACTGTGCCTTGTCTGAGGTTGGACTTGGGTAGAGCAACTGGTTCTGGGACCTGCTCCCCCAGGAGCTGATTTTGTAAGCGGTGGTATGTGAATGGTTGCTGTCAGGGAGCCAGAACAAACTCCAATAGGGGAAGGCTGGGAGCTGGATGAAGCGAGCTCGCCTGGTTTTATGCATCCTGGAGCTGTTTTCTTTGGTGAGCAGGAGGGAGATGCAGAGGAAAGGGGTTTTAATTAGAAAAGTCTCGAGAAGCCCTGTGCCCAGTCATTTCAGGTCAGTGCTGAGCTGGACTCTGAACAGGAGCATGGCCAAAGATGAGTGAGTCATGCTATCAGCATCTGAACGCAGGGCAGGAAACAGAGCAGAAGGCAGGCTCCCCACAGTTCCAGGAAAAAGAGAAGTAGAGGAAGGGGAACTGGCAGACTTCGCTTCGACCTCCTCTCATCATAAAGCACAAGGGAGCCACCTGTTTGATAAATGTCACTTGGGTCCATTGAACTGGATAATGCCACTCCCTAGCTATACAATGTGGAGAAAGTTAAATTTCTGGGCCTTGGTTTCCTCTTCTGAAATATAGATTAGTCTTTTTGACCTGTGAATATAGATTGATCTTTTTGATCTTTTCCTGTGCTAAGACTATGGCAGTAAAGTTCAGTCCTGCTCTGGGGTGGAAGTTAGGAGGGGCTCCTGGCAAAAGAATGGACCAGCTGATATGTGGACATCTCTTTCATCTCTGATGAGCTGGTGAGTGTCGAGTTATTTGTTCGGAGAGGCTTATTCTCTCCTTAAAGTGATCACATATTGCATCTTTAAAAAGAACTAATGCATGGCCTTTGCTCTCAAGAAGTTTATAACTTTGAAAATAAGACATATACTTGTACATATAGATGATAAATGAAAAACAATTCAAGATTAAAAAGCAGCTGCAGAATCCTTCAGGAAATTGTCAGATGAGGGGGTGTCAGCTGAGTGTTGCAGAGAACAGGTTTTTGGGATTCACAGGGGATGTGATTCCAGTGTACTGATTCATTGCTCAGGAAGCATCTACCGGGTAACATTTCCAGAGCTCTTTGTGGAAAAATAGAGGTGGCAGTAGTTTGGAAGCTGGAACAAATGCGGCCAAGGTCATAAGGGCTATGTCTTATAAGGATTAAAAATAATGTTCCTCAGCCATACACTGGGCCCTCTATGCTGAGCAGCAAAGAGGACTTCAGTGCCCAAGGCAGGGAATGCCAGCAAGCCCTCCTCTTCCCATCCCCCTCAGCACTGTCAGCCTAGGCTCAGGAAGGGGTCCCAGGTCAACAGTAAATACAGCTGGGTACCCAGGGGCTGACCAGGTGCTGGCAAGTCTGAGCCTGAATGCTCCCCATCTCTGCAGGGCCACTGAGGTAATCTTGCATCTCTGCTTCCCTCTGGGTAGCTGCTTTGTTCTGCTCTTTCTCCACAGCCAGCCTTCCTTGGCCTGCTTTTTAAGACCCATGGGCAGTCCCAGCCCAGCTCTTTTGAATCTCTCAACTCCAGTGCCTGGGGCAATCTCCTCTGGGTTAGGATTCTAATTCTCAAAATGAAGAATCTCTTAGGCCCCTTTGGATCATGTGTCTAGCTTGGATCTCATCAACTGTGGCCAGGAGAGGCCTCCACCCAGGGCTCTTGGGTATGGCCAGTTTTCAGAGACAGGAGAGTGGATGGAGCCTTTTCTCCAAGAAGTTTCTACTACATTCCTGCTACTATCAAAGCATGTCTCATTTTCTGAACTACCCACATGCAGGGTAGTCTCCACTCCTGCTAAACTGTGATGGATGGTAAGTTCCCAAGAAAAATAACCAGGTCCTAGAGTCATTTCTGCATCCCCAGGCCCTAGGACCAGGCCTGGAACATGACACATGGGCCATTTTAGATACTCAATAAATTTCTGTAGACAAAGGCAGTGAATGAATGGTCACTCCAGAGTCATCCGGCCAACGAAGGGGTGGCAGAGGGTAAGGAAGTCCGTGCAGAGGGTAATGCATAGGGCAGGACTTTTTTGTGATGTTCTGTCTTCCTTCAGCTCTACAGAAGACCCAAATCTGCTGATTTTGGAGCAGTGTGTTGCATTTGCTGTAGGACATTCGTTTTCTTCACACACATTTCCTATTAATTAACACAATTCTTGTTCAGCAGATGAGTTGGCTGGGCCCTGCAGAATCAGAGCAGGTGGAATATCTGCCAAGCTGTCCATCTTGTGTCTCCTTTGTATAACGCTCCGTGTGTGAGAGCTGGCTGCATCCGGCCTTGGCTGGGCCCTGCAGAATCAGAGCAGGTGGAATATCTGCCAAGCTGTCCATCTTGTGTCTGCTTTGTATAACGCTCCGTGTGTGAGAGCTGGCCGCATCCGGCTGTGCTGCCTCAGAAACGACACTTGGCTTCTGCTTTGACAGGAATGTCTCCACCCTTGCCGT
>NW_007773303.1:4232-4482 GCF_000696425.1 Galeopterus variegatus | reverse complement strand
TTGAATTCTAAAGGAAAGGGGAGCATTGAGAGTAACAATATATTCAAGGTACAATCTAACATCTAAAGAGAAATAAAGCAATAACTGGTTAAATTACAAGGAGCGATAAACTGACAAATGTAACTTGAGATTGTTACAGACCCTCTCAGAAATGTATTGATAAAGCATACTAAAAATAAACAAAAATACAGATGCTTTAAGTAACGTGATTAATAAACTCAAATAGTTATATAACCAAACAAAAATACAT
>NW_007773303.1:1847-2281 GCF_000696425.1 Galeopterus variegatus | reverse complement strand
TTTTATGTTGATAATATTTTCCTGGGACTAATTAGTTTTATTTTAATCTGTCTTCTGTTTTTTGAATTATTTTTCCTTCCCTCCTGAATTACTTTTGTATGTGTGTGCCTTGGTCTAGTTCTTTCATGTTGCTTTTTTTTTTCTTGTACATTTGCTGATCTTTGATAGTACCTTCATTTTTAAGAATAAAAGACATGATGAATTATTTCATGTAGCTGGTAAGGGTTTGTCCTTCTGCTACATAAGTATGCCTGTTCTTCTTAAATGATAAGTCTTCATATGTTGGAGGGACATGTTAATTGGTACCTTGGACTGAGCATCCTCCCAAAACTTGCCACTGTGACAGTGTAAAGAGGGTGGGAAATCCTATTAGGGTAATTGAAAGGTGGGGCCTTGAAGATGTGTTTCAGTTGTAGGACCATGCAGTAGTGAAT
>NW_007773303.1:0-711 GCF_000696425.1 Galeopterus variegatus | reverse complement strand
GCTTATTTATGAAGAAATACTACAGCATTTAGAAGGAATGTATCTCCATTGCAAAATGCTTTTGTAGACATGATGATGTAATGTGGGTGGATTTGTATTCAACAGAATAATCAGAAAAGACTGAAGTAATGCTGTTTAATGTCAGAATGGAAGAAGGGTTTATAGGTGAAGAGCAGAGTCCTTAATAACAGACATTTTTGGCAGCAACATTGAGAGTGTGCTGATTAAATCTTCAGCGGAGGTAAAGCTAGAAGGCTAATCAATTTGACAGAATCAGAATTTTTAAAAAGGTAGTAGATTGGAATGAGGAGCTTAACCTCAGTGAACAAAGTTAGCATAGACAAGTGTAACAGCCAGAACTTGACCCCACAAGCCAACTGCACAGGAGTATAGCTTAACAACAGATGTGACATAATATAGTGCTAAAAATAGCACATGGAATTTTAAGTTACCCAAATAGAAGTTTAATAAAGGCCTTAATAGGTCTACTCCTCCCTCAGTTGGTCAGTCCTTATTTGTAGTATTGTATTCAGTTTTGGGAATCACTGTTTAGGAGGAAAATTATACTCTGGAAGAGGTCTGATGACAGTGGCTTGGCCAGTGAGATGATAATATATGAAGAGTGACTCAAAGAAGCAAAAAAAAAAAATTAACTGTTTATGTTGGGTAGATAACGTGACATTTTTTTTTTTTTTTTTTTTTTTTTTTTTT
>NW_007773302.1:0-4483 GCF_000696425.1 Galeopterus variegatus | reverse complement strand
AAAATGTCAGCACTATGAGATATTGTTAGATTGAAAATGTCAGCACTATGAGATATTGTTAGATGCTTCTTTAACCTTCAGATGGATAGAGAATGTCCCACAAGACCAGCTAAAAAAACAACGTCACCATCTGGGAAGTCTGATTTATTGTCTAGCTTTCCCAAATTTCTCCTGTCCTTCATAGCTCAGCTCAAGTCACACCACTCCGTCCTCAGTGACCTTTTCCCTTTGATTGGTATGAATTCCTCCTTCCTTTTCTGAACTTCAGTTCCTCTTTGTATGAATTCATTTTGGTCATTAAAAAAAAAATTAATTGTGCAGATTCTGTCTTTCCAGCTGCTCTGTAAGCTCCCAGAGGACAAGGACTATACTTTAGAGTCTCTTTGTAGCTCCTAGTATAGTACTCTGTGCCACTCAATTGACCTTTGTTGAAAGCATGAAAGGGTGGACTGAATCACACTGTTCTAGGGACTTGGGGTGGAGGCAGAAAGGTACAGCACCCGTGCCAACTCATCCCCTGGGGCTGCTCCCTCCCAGGACTGGTCTTTCTGGGGAAGAAGCCTAAAGACCCCACCCTCTTCCACCAGGCCATAGATATTCAGCCTGGAATCTCACAAATTGGACATTGTGTTAGACACACAGAAAGACACTGGGGTGTGTGCGTGTGTGTGTGCTGAGGAGGTAGAAGGCAGAGTAATGGCAAACTGAAATGGCTTTCATTAGTTTCCTTTGTCCACAATTAATGTACCTATAACCTAGCTGAGACATGCCAAGCATGGAATTTGGTGGGGGGGAAAGAAGGTGGAAGATGAGGGAGTGTGGGAACGTGAGGTACCTCTTGGAGCAAGGCAAAATTGGGTGGGACTTCAGAGTGTATGGCCAGGGCAGCCAAAAAAGCAGGCTGATGTGACCTACACAAGGGAGAAGTAGAGATGAAGAGAACCAAGTGAGAAGAGGGCAAGAGGAACTGTGAAAATGGGTTTGTTATCCAATGCAGCTGTTTTGTGTTAACTGTTCTCAGGAACCCAACCCAGAAGCTATCCTCTGAGGTGGAGGGAGGCAGGCTGGCTGGTCTCCCTAGACCAGGAAAAGAAGCTTCTTGCCTTGTTCTACCCCTCCCCCACTCCCAGAATGTTCTGGGGATCTCCCACCACTCCCTTCTGGCTCATCCACTAGGCTGACTAGTGGGGGTTAAAAGTGTCCCCCAAAGGTTCACATATTGGAAACTTAATCCCCACTGTAACAGTGTTAAGAGGGTGGGTAATCAAAAGGTGGGGCCTTTAAGAGGTGATTAGATTGTGAATGGATTGATCCATTCATGGAGAAACTGCCATGGTTTTGATTGCTTTAAAAGGAGAGCAAGTAAAGAGTTAGCTCTCTCTCTTGCTCAGCCATTCGCCATGTAACACACCCTGCCTTGCTGTAGAGAGTTACCACCCACAAGAAGGCCCTTACCAGATCCCTGGACTTTGGACTTCCTAGCCTCCAAAACTGTAGGGAAATAAATTTAATTTCTTTATAAATTACCGAGTTTCAGGTATTCTGTTATAAGCAACAGAAACATACTAATACACTGAACTTGCAGTGGGCTGGAGGGGGGAGGGTAGCAGAGAGGTCAGGGTTGACTGGAACAAAATGGAGCCACAGACCCAGCATAACAGAGCGTATATGTGTCCACTTTAAAAACTGAGACAAAGCCCTGGGAATTTGTTGGAGCAGTGTGACTGCAAAGCTACTGTCAAATTTCCAGCATACTGGCAATTATTCTCTGGCCCAAGGATGCAGAATGGGGTAAAACCCAGCAAGACACTCAAGACTAAATGAAGTCTCCATATATGTGGCTCAGTAGGGTTCTAGAAGAAGCAGACAGATGTAATTAGAAGTTCTCAGACACTGTGTTGTCATGGCAACTGCTGGTCAGGAGAAAAGTTGGGGGGGAACCTGGAGTCCGAGGAATACAGTCTCCCAAGGAAATCAGCGACAGGTAGTGTTCATTGCGCTTGGGCTTCGTGGCTAGCTCCTCTGGCTTGCCCACTGCCAGACTCTCTGTTCGGTTCCTCCTCATTCCCTATTCCCACCTCCCAGATCTACATACACCTGGAGCAGATCAAGGGCTCCCTGTGGACAGCATGCAAAGGAAGAAATTAGGAACTCTTGGAGGAGACTTCGTGCAGATGGTATTGTTCTCTGCTCCAGGGGCTGTCTGGGTCTGAGTCAGTCAGGGAGGCTGCAAGCTTATTCTACATATCACTATGGAGCTCAGCTCCCCTTCGAGGATGGGTGCTGCAGGTCACAGAGGGGTAAGTGAACATGGACGTCAGCCACATAGTTGATCATCCAAACTGGGACATTTGAGAGTAAAAGGGGACCTTTTGAATAGATACAGCTGGACGATGGGCATAAACTGTGACACATGGTCACCTTAATTATTAGGCTGCCTATGGGAAATATTGTTATTTTTATTTTATAGAGTGAAAATTTTAACCTGATATCTTATGGGCCCCCAGAAACCGAGCCACAGATTTTAGGACTAGTTTTTCAAAGGTGGCAGTTCTGTTTGTTTAGATATCCACAAGCCCAAACCCAAACCAAATAACCTAGGAAAGATGAGAAACCTGAAGAATTTACTATTCTGGGCATGAAATGCCTTTTGTAGCCTTAATCTCCCTGATTCAACAGCCACATGAGGATTTTCAGGTGGTTCTGCTGCTGGGAAGGTGGGGAACCTGGGCAGGTGGGACCACTTAGCTTCTAAAACTTGGTCTTTACAAATCCTTCCAACTACTCCTCTAAAGAGAGAATCACTCATTTCACACATTGTCACTAAAGGGAGATGGTTCTCTATAATTGTTTAGGGCAATAAACTGGTCAGTGGAGTGGTATCATTCCAAGCATAGTGAGACCTAATAATTCTGATCCAAAGAGGGGAGGTTCCCAGGGGGGCATTCTTACACATTCCTTAACAACTGAAACAAAAACAGTGGCTCAGGATCCTGTGGTCATGAAACTCAGGGGAAGGTAAGATTCTCCAAAGGGACCAGCAGAAATGACTGTATTTTAGGCATGGTATAGTGAGCCTACATATTATGAGCATGTGGTTCAGCCACAAGCTCAGTTAGAAAATTGTAGCGTATTTAAAGGGTATGGCCCACCCAGGATGCATCTCCTAGACTGCACTCTCAGAGAGGCTAGGAATCAGCCATCTAGTAAGAGTTCCTGACAGTTACTTGGCAACCATGGCTGGTGGTGACCCTCTTCTCACCCCTGGTTTAAAGTTGGGAGCCACAGGGCCAACATACTTGAGTTACCTGCACCTATACCCAGATGGTCCTGGAAAGTAGGGTACAAATTTCCAAGCTGAATGTGGAACTTCTCCAAGATTTCTGGGGTGGTAACAGGGGCTTCTTACAACCTGTAGGCATCAACTTCAATACCATTGCTCTCTGCTGCGCATGTGTGTGAGGAAGTTCTGGCGCCCCCTGCAGGTTTCCTGGTCCAGTTAAGAAGAATAAAGTACAGGCCATGTCTTTAAGGAGCTTACAGTTTAGGTGAGGAGATGGGGTATAAACACATGGAATTTTAAATAACAGAACAAAACAATCTAATAATAAGAGATAAGACAATGTGTGTCTAAATGCAATGTATGGTTAAGTGATGACTGTCTAGAGCAGTACTGTCCAACAGAAATAGAATCCCAGTCTCATATATAATTTAAAATTTTCTAGTAGCCACATTTTAAAGTAAAAAATGAGTAAAATTAATTTTAATAATTTATTTTTAAGCCAATATATCCAAAATACTACCATTTTAACATGTGATCAATATTATTGAGATATTCTGCATTTTTTTGCATACTAAGTCTTTGGAACCTGGTGTGTATTTTATACTTCCAGCACATCTTAGTCGGACTGGCCACATTTCAAGTGCTCACTGGCCACTGTGGCTAGTAGCTCTCCGTACTGAACAGTACAGCTCTGATCAATAAGTTCTGAGTTCTGACCTTACTGAGTCAGAAGAGGAGAGTTTGGGTAGAAAGAGTAAGACTTTCCTTCACTTGGGATGTTTTAGAGATGGTATATGTAATTGAAGTCAACAGATAGGCAAGGTCGCATGCTGGGCTTGTGACACAAGTAATGCACTCCTTGTCCTTTGAAAGCGAGCAGGTGTCATGGACTCTTCAGCCTAATTCTGGCTCTGCTTTCAATGCCCGTAGAAAAGTCCCTTCACCCTTCTAGTCTCCTCTAAAAGACAGATAAAAATGCTTGCCACCTCCTGTTTTAAGGACTTTATATGGCTTTGCTCAAAAATAATGATAAAGGGCTAATTAAACTGTACATATTTGGGGACTTCTCTTAACTAAATACACTTTTTTGGGGGCATAAAAATCCATGGACAAATTTGGCAATGAGGTGGATATATGTTCTCAAAACTTTTTTTTTTTTTTTTTCATTTTCTTGGCTTGACTGCTCCCCCTTTTTGCCGC
>NW_007773301.1:0-4483 GCF_000696425.1 Galeopterus variegatus | reverse complement strand
CTATAGACAGAGAAATTATCATTCTTTCGAATCACTTAAGTTTGTTAACAACTTCTAAGGAAAGTAAAGTTTCCATTTCCCTTGCATCAGAAGGAAATTGGCCATAAAGTAATGAAAAAATTTTCAAGAGGGAATCTGGTTCCTAATTCACTTGAAAGCATTATATGGGGAGCAAAAAATGTGTACATCTGAATGAACGCCAGTTTTATGGGGCCCATATTTGGGATTATGTGGCAATGTTGCACCTGCTAGGCTGCTGCCAGGGATATACCCAAGTTGTCTCGTGTTACCCAAAGTGGTATCTGCTTCCACTTTGTACTGAAAATCATAAAGCTGGTTCATTTCATTTTTACTCCACTTGTACAAGTTTTGAACAATCAAACTGCAGGAAATGATAACATGCCGCTTACATTCCAGAACATGGAAAAGGGAAAGGGGACTGTAGGAACTCGTGTGTGTTCCCCACAACCCGTGCCCCGGCCACACTGAATGAAGCTTTGCCTCAGTGCTCTAGCCATCACTAACCTTTGACAAATTATGCCCATTACTCTCGTTAACAACGTGTGTGTTCCCCACAACCCGTGCCCCGGCCACACTGAATGAAGCTTTGCCTCAGTGCTCTGGCCATCACTAACCTTTGACAAATTATGCCCATTACTCTCGTTAACAACTGTGTGCGTTTTGGGGCTCAAATGTAATGGATTTTTAACCCAAATGTTGAAAATAAAAGCCAGAGAAAGATGTCACGGAGAACAGGGTATCCTGACTGAATGAGCCTACAGCAGTGAAGGGTTGTCTTAGTCTGTGTTGTGGTGCTATAGCAGAATTCCACAGAATGGGCAATTTATAAAGAACAGAAATTTATTTCTTGCCCTTCTGAAGGCTGGAAGTCCATGATCAAGCCACCAGCATTTGGGGTCTGGTGAGGGCTGCATCGTCTGGAGGGGAGGAACACTGTCTGTCCCCACTGGCTGAAGGCAGAGGGTGGGAGAGAATGAACCTCCTCCGTTGAGCCCCTCTGTGGGGGCTCCTAATCCCATTAATGAGGGAGTTGCCCTTGCTATGGCTGGAATACGGTTTGTCCCCTCTGAAATGCATGTTGAAATTTGACCCCCAATATGGCAGTGTTGGAGGTGGGGCATAGTGGGAGGTGTCTGGGTTGGGGGCGGGGGATCCCTCAAGAATAGATTAATGCCTTCCCCATGGCAGTGAGTGACTTCTCACTCTTGCAGGAATGGATTAGTTCCCAAGATAGCAGGTTGCTGCAAGCAAGCCCCATCTCTCCTGCATGTCCCTCTTGCATGTGCCCGCTTCCCTTTCTGCTTTCTTCCATGAGTTGAAGCAGGTCGAGACCCTGACCAGATGCACTGTCCTATCTGGGACTTTCCAGCTACCAGAATCATAAGCCAATTAAATCTCTTTTCTTTACAAATTACCCAGTCTCGGGTATTCTGTGATAGCAGTGCTAAATGGACTAAGACAGCTCTCATGGTCTAATCACCTCTTAATACTGTCACATTGGCAACATCTGAATTTTGGAGGGGACAAATTCAAGCCCTAACAGGTAAAGATAACATGGTTAGACCCAGGACCAAGAATAAGGATCAGAGTGAGAAATAACATTAGTTGCTTCTTCTGTTATTGGAGGGACACACAGACATGTAATATCTGGTCACACAGACATGTAATGTTGAGTGGGTTCCAGAAAGGCAGGTAAGGGTGGTTTGTCATGGGATCTGCAGTGTCTACAAAGGGATCACATTTATTGGACATTATTACATTTGAATACGATTTGATGTGCTGCTCGATAACAGAATATCAATGGGCAAAAAGATCACTTAGTCAAAAATAAGTTCCTCTGACTAGGTAGGACCCATGACACCTGCAGAAGAGTAGCAACTAAGCATTGTTCTGGAATGAGCACCATAGTACTCCTCTAAGATGAGCAGGCTCAGGTCCTCTAAGGGATTATGAATCTCAATATTGACTGGTCTGCTAAGTATAGGACCATTCCTAATGGACCCACAGAGCATCCGGATGGTGTCTCAACCTTCGGAAGGCTTGAAGGATGGAATGGGGCCAGACCTTACTTTATGTATCTTCTATGGTTTTGTGCCAACCCATGAACACCAAAACTCAGCAGAGTTTCACACAATCTATGCCTGTAGGCCATATTTGAGAATATGGAATGCCTCCTATTTGGGAAAACCTTCCCCTGCCGAACCCTCGGACGGGAGCGCCGCCGCGCTTCCCAAGCGGCGCACTATCCAGTGCGCCACCGGGCCGGCCCTGGACTGCTAGTTTTGAAAGACAAACTTTATCCCCCCTCGTCCCTGCTATAGCACACTGAAAAAGAAATAAGGAAGAAGAGCACCAGACTGCTAGTTCTGAAAGACAAACTTTATCCCTTTCCCAATTGTAAGCATATACACTCACTGTCTTCTCACAGTGACAAAAGGTAAAAAGGGGAAAGCAACAAGTATTCATAAATATATCGCCATGATGTCACTACCATTGACATATGAATGTATTTCCTTACAGATGTTTTCATACATATCAAGATGAGTACATACGACATTTTAATGTACTTCCTTCCAGGTAACTTCATATATGTTAGATATGTGGGGTCCATGTGTACATTGATTCACCAGTATAACATGATCCGTGGTATAAAGGAAGGTGCAAGCTTTACTGTTAGACCCTAGTTGTAAAGACATATTTTGCTTACTAGCATAAAACCAAAATATATTTCATAATATTAGAGTTGAAATAATTAGGAAATATGTCTTGATATTTGTGCTAAATTCCCCACTTACCAATGCTGAAGGTATATGCATCCCTCCACTACCTTAAAAACTCCTTTCTTTCCCTGTCGTTTACAACCCTGTGGCGCTTTTCAATTGTAGAGATGCTTCCATCCTTGTCTTTCATCCCCCACCTCTTTGCTCAGCTACAGAATGTGTTCCACCAAATTTTGAGTTTTATAAATTATTCCTAATAGTCCCTTAATTCTTCTTGTCACTTTTCTCTAAGTTCCTTCCAATTAATCAGTAGCTACTCTGGAGGTGTGGCCTGAGGTGACCTCACACAGCACTTCTAGGACACTATTCAGAGATGGTCACAGTAGTCATGGTCAGTGAGGTGGTCCCTTTTCACATATGCAGCCTCAGGTTTGCCTTTATTTTCTGGGCTTCTGCTCTGTGACTTAATTCCCTGTTCATAAATAGTGCAGACCTAATTCCTTGTCCATGTGTAGGACAGGTTCACTTTGACATAACGGTCTTTCCTAAAAGGAAATTTTACAGCACAAATAATTATAATTATTACCTTTTTAATTCCTTTATCTTATTTTAACCCAACTTATTGAATTCTATGACGGTTCTTTACTTTTTTTTTTGGTACTCAATAAAGTCTCTGAGCTACTCTTTATTTCTTACATTTTTCAAACATGTGCTAACTATTATATCTTGATTTTAGCATAATCTCAGAACTCCCATCATTCTTGCTTCCACAGGTAGAGGAATTCTGTCATTAGAGACACTGGGGCTTGCCTTTCTGTTGATGGTCAGTTGGCAGGGGGTATATTTTATATGTCTCGGTTGGTGCTTTCCAAGTAAAAGGACGCATCTGAGAACACCAAAGTCTT
This sequence comes from Galeopterus variegatus, assembly GCF_000696425.1. Lineage (NCBI taxonomy): Eukaryota > Metazoa > Chordata > Mammalia > Dermoptera > Cynocephalidae > Galeopterus > Galeopterus variegatus. Next base: position 837 of record NW_007773301.1, on the reverse strand, counting down.
TGCCAACAAGCTCTTTATCATGTCAGGCCTTTGTTTTGATGCCTGGGTTCTCCTTTATCCTCTAGACTGAAGAATCACTGAGTCCTTCATTTTTTGGAAATGCTTTTATTGTGATAACATATATATATATAAAACGTAAAATATGCCATTTTAATCATTTTTAAGTGTACAATTCAATGCCATTAACTACATTCACAGTGTTGTGCAACCATCACCAGTATCTAGATCCAAAATTCTTCATCACCCCAAACAGAGGCTGTGTAACCATTAAGCAATAACTCCTCCCTGTTCTTCCCTCCCCCATTATGCGTCTGAAAAAGGTGCATATGATTTTAAGTTTATTTTTTCTTTGTTCGCTAATATTAAAGTTGCCATTAGATTTTCTTTGGCTAATGTTTGCCTTTTGTCTCTTTTTCTATCTTATAATTTTCAGTCTTTCTGTGTACTTAAAGTTTTATGTCTGACCTGGCCTTTTCTTAATATTTGCATGGCCTGAGACAAATGTAGAAATGGAGGCCCACAAACATTCTAATTGTTTTACTCAGTAATTATGTCCTTACTTAGGAAAGATTTTCAAATTTCAAAGGTTTCATCTAAACTATTCCAGTTATGGATTTGCTCAGAATAATTGTCTTGCTCATTTTTATGGTTTTGATTTGTAATTAAATCTTAATTTAATAAAAAATGTATAATACACTGCTTGAGAATTTTTTGTGGGTGATGCTTGACAGAAGTCTACCCACTTTCATTATTTCCAGCTTTAAAAAATTGCAATCTACGGGCCGGCCCGGTGGCACACTGGATAGTGCGCCGCTTGGGAAGCGCGGCGGCGCTCCC
>NW_007773300.1:2320-4483 GCF_000696425.1 Galeopterus variegatus | reverse complement strand
TTTTTTTTCTAGTTAATTTTAGGTTTTTCATTTAGGGTTATGATACATTTTGAGTTAATTTTTCTTTATGATGTAAAGACGAATCATTCTTTTTTTGCACATGGATGTTGTAGGGAAAAGCAGTCTCACGTGTGCAGTCTTTTGACCCCTACTTGGTCACATAAGAACACTTTGTTACCAAGAGATAAGGAGCCCACAGGACTTGTTGGGGGCTTATTGCCTTAGGTGGAAATATCTTTCCCTATAACAAGCTCAATGTATGCTCCTTTGTTCTGCTTAAGTGTGTTCATCACATGGCACCGGAGCAACATGTTGTAGGGAAAAGCAGTCTCACGTGTGCAGTCTTTTGACCCCTACTTGGTCACATAAGAATGAATTTTGAGCCTCGAACACTTTGTTACCAAGAGATAAGGAGCCCACAGGACTTGTGCGGGGCTTATTGCCTTAGGTGGAAATATCTTTCCCTATAACAAGCTCAATGTATGCTCCTTTGTTCTGCTTAAGTGTGTTCATCACATGGCACCTGAGCAACCCCACCAATCTCTCTGTCCTCTGCAGGGTGGAAACTGGGTCATTCTACTGTGACAGGAGAGGGCTGTCAGTAGCCAATTGCCCTGAGTTGGCTTCTGGGAGAGACCGACTGGCCATGGGGGATCAGTGAACACGATTGAAGCTGATCTTGCTCTGTGTCTTCCCTATGTAAGCAAAACATTGTTCCACCCAGTGCTTGACTATGTTGTGTTTCCCTTGATCACTCTGATACCAAGATGCAATGAGTAGAAACGTGGAGCGTCCTCCCCTGGGATTGATAACTAGTGCATGGTGATCTGCTTAATAGATGTCAAATTTTTCCAGAATCACTGAACACATTAAGAAAAATGCCTTTTCTTAAGAAGGTTACATCATAGAGGGAAAAGAAATCAGTAAATTATAAACACAATAAATATTTATATAATATATAAGAAGAGGGTAAGTCCTGTAGCCAATAAATAAAAGTAAATAAATAAATAAATAAATAAAGCAGCATGAGGGACTTCAGGTTTGAACACTTTAACTAGATGGATTTAAAAAAAATGAAATAGATATTTACAGGAGGCTTTCACCTTTTTTTAATATGGAGGAACACATTAATATATTTTTAAAAATTTTATTAGCATATTCATTGTTACAAATCATGCTTATTCTTTATTCCCCTTACCAATCTCTCCCCTCCCCTCCGTCTTTCCCCCTCCCCTTCCCCCTCTAATAATCATAGATTTGTTCTCTCCATCTGATTTACTGCTCCTCTGTTAGTTTGTTGCCTAGATGATCTGTCCAGTACTGACAAAGGTGTGATTGATCGAGTCCTTCCCCATTATCATAAATCAGATGCTTCTTCTATTACTCTGAAGTGTACTTTGTGGAAAGAGAGGACCTCTTGCTTTTCTTTCTTCCTTTCTTTTTTTTTGTTTTTTTAATTTCTGTTGGTGTCTCTCCTTGCGTCAATGCAGTTAAGAGTCTGACGTGCCATCTGCATGGTGGCTGTGACTGCTGTTATAGAGTCTAGCCATTTTTGTGGCAGCCATGGCAATTGTGGTGGCTGTGGTGGGCTATCCACGTGAAAATGGTATTTTTGGTGTGCTCTTTACTTGGTTGCAGCTGGGTTCAATGGGGCCCCAGGGTGGTGGTGGCAGCATGCCTAGTTGTGGCTGGGTTCACGTTCCCCCGGCTCCATGCCTCATTCTAAGATGTTGTTGCAGACTAGCTGGGAGGGAGAAGGGAAGGGGGAGAGGAAATAGGGTGGGAAGAGGGGGAAGGAAAGGCCCATGGTCTGCCCTCATTTTGGCAGGAGAGACCAGGGGGCTTTGAGCAGTGGCTGGGTCATCCCTGGGCTGGATGCAGATGTCAGGTGGCTGTGGCTGAAGCCCTCAGTCCCCCACTGCCCTGGCTTGGGAGCCCAGGGTGTTTCCTGCAGTGGTTTGGTGGTCATCCCAGGGATAGTTGTAGATGTTCGGGGGGCATGACTGAGGCCCTTGGCCCCCCACTGTCCCAACTCAAAAGCCTGGAGCACATCCTGTACCAGCTCAGTGGCCGTTGCTGGGCTGGTTGTAGATGTTGGGGGGCATTGCTGAGCCCCTCAGCCCTCCCCCTTCCCGGGATTAGGAGCCCAGGGGGCTTCTGGTC
>NW_007773300.1:0-1545 GCF_000696425.1 Galeopterus variegatus | reverse complement strand
TCATGGGTACTTTGTTTTATCTTTCAGTTCCGTGTTGGATTATTCACTGTTCCCACCACTTAAACTCTGCACTGGAACTAATTTGTTGTCTTTTGCCTACCTCTAAAATGGAGGAACTTCCCGTGGGAACCAGCACTTGAGCCCTGTAGCTGAGCTAAGCTAAACTGCTTCATTTCTGCTGATTCCCTGTGGAAGGCTTTCTGTGCAGCTCAGGTTTTAGTGGTTGACCTTGTAAGGACTCGCGAGTTTCATGAGGTCTGGTACACCTGGGTTGTGTGGACACTCTGGTCTGGTCCTGTGTCTTTTCAGCAAACTGCACCTCCTGTGGTTCTGTATTCCTGACCAGTCTACACTGAGTGGTCCTGCACTGATTGGAAGGCAGGTCAGCTGTCCGTGATGTGCCCGTTTTTCCCTGGTGGGCCCGTCTCTCCCGCTGCCCACACTCCAAATACTTCCCATGGGATGGGCCATGTGCCTGTCTCTTGGGATGACTCATTGGCCTCTGAGTGGGTCCTCTTTTTTCTGCTGTCTGTGGTTCCTCACTCCTATGTGGGTCCACGGGGAACCTGTTGGTGGTCTTGCTGTCCTGGGGCCCACAAAGACCCTCTTTCTTCCCTGCCGTCTACAAGCAGCTTCGTGAGAAGGACGTAGCAGTGGCTTTTACGAGATCTTGCTTTGTGTGCTCACCAGCTCCAGCCTGGAAGCAGCTGGTGCTCAAAAGGGTGGGAGTGATCCTTTCTTTCCCTCTTCGTGGCTTTTCCTGCCTTCATGCACTCTATAGGTCTCTCCTCTTCCCCTGAGCTCTACCAGCCCTAGCTTGGCCGTTGTTGCTTTTGGATAGTTGTAAATAGGTTGATTTGTGGGAGAGCATGAAGCTGGGGACTGTCTGTTCTGCCATCTTGACTGGAAGCCCACATTAATTTATTAATCCTTTTCACCTTCTATTCTCTTACTGTTATAAAATTACACACCCAAAAAACACTTTCATGTTCTCCAGAAAGGTAATATAACTCAATAATGAAATGTGACTGATTATCTCATTATTAACATGGAGAGGGACCAAAGCAACAATTTTAGTTATGAATTTACAATTATAATGGAGATTTGTTGAAAGCTACTTTATACTTCATTAGTTTGCTCTGATCCTCTTAATCCCAATTCCTAAGGCAATACTGAGATTCTTTGTTTCTTTGAAAATTAATTTTTATTCCAAATACATTAAATATTTTAAAAGTAAAATAGTGATTATAATGTAGACATATACAAACTCTTATAAACTATAAAAGACTTGAAATTTCTAAATCTACATACTAAACTCATCATCTACTCTAATGAATAATTTCTGAGGAAACATGCTATTCAGAGAGACATTCAAATTATGCGTTATATTAAAATGAAAAGTCTGGCAGATGACTATTTTTACTTATCCAAGTGAATTAATAAGAAGAGTTAAAGAGGATTGTTTATATCAACTTATATGCTACCTAGAGCATATAAGTATTTCATTTCTTTAATGTATTTTATTGAAGAAAATATTTATTAAAA
>NW_007773299.1:2617-4484 GCF_000696425.1 Galeopterus variegatus | reverse complement strand
AGGGAGGATTGCATGATTGCATATAACTTGGAAAACCTTGAGATGCATACAATGGCTGACTTTTCTAGGACTTTGTGTCTCCTCTTTTTGGGAAGAACTCAACAGTATCTTTGTTGGCATGATGAATAGTTGCCTCATGTTAGGCAGAAACATGGAGTTGCTGTTGTATGGGTATAAGGGTAACAATGGATCCCAAATGGCAAAAGGGCTAGACTCTTAAATCCATTCTCTGCCCTTCCCATGCTCTACTCTATATCAACGAGAACTACATTTCCCAGGTTCCTTCTTCCTCTGGCTTCCAGGCAGGTTTAGCCAATGAGAGGCACTGGCAGAAGACTGGAGTACTGGAGGAGGGTAAAAGGTAAATTATCTGTAACTGTCTCAGCAGCACCTGCTCAAGTAGCTGTGTTATGTTCTTGGCTTTGGCTCCTGTCAGGCAGCCATCCTGTGCTGACTCCGTGGGAAGCTGAAGATTCTCCATTTTCTGTGTTTTGGTAAACCCACCTGTTCTGCTCTAGGAGTGGTAGTAGCTTCCTGTGGTGACAGTCTCTGGGGTGCCTCAATGCCCTATGCTTGGCTTCTCAGTTTTTCCATCACTTATCTGTGAAAATTTAACTCCCTATATTAAAATTCCTTCTGGTAACAGACCTTGAGTGGTTTCTGTTTTCCTCTCTGTACCCTGAATGAAACAATATATATACATTTCATTATAAACTACCTCAAACTTTTGGAAGTAGAAGTTTTTAAAAATAAAAGATAATAAAATTATCTCAATATTTGAAATTTTGTCATAATCATCTCTTTAAGAAGTCAGTCATTAATTTTATAAAATGTAAAGAAAGAGCACTTTCTCCTTATATAAACTAAAAAGCGTTTTAATGTAAGATGGTCTTATTATTTACATGAATATCGTCGAGTATTTTTCTTGTAAAGCAGTGAAGAAATGACCTTTTAATTTTTGGTCTCCTTATTTACACAATGGGTTTAGATAATCTTTTGATGGAGGAAATTCCAGAGAAGTCTATTTCCCAAATTTTATGTTTGACCCAACCCTAAATATATTCTTTAAGGCGTTTTATTTTTGCTCCTTAAAAGTGCATGTGAAGTTGCAAGTAATCCAGATGTTATTGATTTGTTTATATTTAACTAATCAGCATTGTTTGGTACTGAACATTTGAAGGCTAAGATGCTTTTTGAATATCTTTTTACACTGAAGGCCAAAGTTGAGTACTGCCATTGCTTAGTGAAACTTGAACTACACAAAGTTCAAGTCCAATGGATCTAAGAATTTTCAAATTTGCACATAGCCCAAAGCTAACTGATGTTTTCACATCTGGCTCTAGATACAAAGCCACCAAAGACTGGGATTAATACTACTCTTGCTGAAGGTTCCTATTTAATCACAAAAATTGTATTTAATGACTTGTGATTTCGACCAGATGGCTTCAAGATTATACCACATTGGAATGCAAAAATACAGCCAACATATTTGGCCTCTTTATTCTGAAACAACATTTTTTTACTGATTAAATGAGGTAACCAGTTACCAAATAATACCTACATGTTTCTCCCCACTTATCCAATTTCAGTATGCCAATGTTCAGTGAAAGGCCCTTGGAGAATTCAGGTATACTGAAAGAAGAAAAGGTTAACAGTATGACAGTGATTAAACATAAGTTTTTGAGTTAGTAAGACTTGAGTGTCCCTAGTTTTGTTCCTAGCTGTGTTTCATCGATGTCTTCCTTCGACATGAAGTGATAGTAGTACCTGTCCCATGGAGTCTTGAAGATTAGATGAGAAAATACACCAAGGTCCCAAGGTCAGGGGTTTGGTTCCCCATACTGCCAGCTGCCAAAAAAAAAAAAAA
>NW_007773299.1:0-1481 GCF_000696425.1 Galeopterus variegatus | reverse complement strand
CACATAACACGTTCGATTAGCTGTTACTATAATACATTTTCCAAAACGTACTTTTTTCATGTTAAAAAATCTTTTTATACAAGATGAAAAAGTGTGGGTAGAACCAATAAAACTTTTATGGGTCAGTGAGCACTTGTATTTACCTGTATATATTTTTGTTATGTTTTGGTTTATTTGTCTTTTGAATGGTTAGTACATTTACATGATTCAAAATTCAAAAACCACTAACATATATACAGTGAAAAGCATAGACGGAAAAGACTCCCTCCCACCCCTGTATGCCAGTTACCCAGTTCCACACCTCACAAGGCAAGAAATGTTAGCACTTTCTGATGAATCCATCCACAGATATGTTATGTATATACAAACAAATAAATATGAATACACAAATAGTAGCATACTATACACTTTGATTTTTACTGCACTTGCTATTTTTGCTTCACAGTATATCTTATACATCATTCCATATCAATATGGCTGCAAAGTATTCCATACTTTATTTACCATGTCCCTTATTAATACATTTTAGGTAATTTCTAGGCTTTTGCTATTACAAATAATGTTACAACAAATAACCTCATGTATATACCATTCAGAATATATGTATAGGTTATGTATATCTGTAGGATAAATTCTGAATATCTGTAGGATAAATTACCAAAAGAAGACCTGCTGAGTCAAAGAGTATGTGTAATCATAATTTTGATCACTATTTGCGAATTGTTCCCCATACAAGTTACACCATTTTGTACACCAACAAACAATGTATCTGGACATTTAAAGATTCCTTTTCAGGACTACTAACAGACCAAAGGTTCAGCTAGCTCAACAGTCCATGAGTCTATCTAGATATACTTTGAGCTTCACATTCTTTTTTTAGTGATATGCTCCATGCAAGAGAAGGTATCAGAGAGATTTCTTTTTGTCTCCATGGTGACACTTACCTACTTAGAAGCCTCAAATTATTGTTCCTAAATTACAACGGTAAAAATTCTGAGTTAAAACATTCTGCCCACTCTATGTTTTAAATAGGAAAGAGATAAGAAAAATCTACATAGGAAAACAGTGTTATGCACACTGTTTCAGGTGCTTGAAGATTGTTCAGTTTACGCATTTTGTGTGTATTTTGGGTATATTTTTCTGCTCTCTGAGGCTCTCTTCAGTTTTGCCCTCTAGCTTTTGCCAAGGAGACTCTAAGTTGCTTTCCTTACTGGCAGAACATGGAGACAGGGAAGGGAGAGGATGGGGCAGTTACGGGTTTGCCCTTAATTTTCAGCCCCTCCTTAAGTAGAGAACTTTGCTATTTTCTGGTATCACCTTTGATGACTTAAATGCATTTGAATTTATTTTTGCTGGTAGGACTTAAATTCTAATGAACAGTGTTTTTCAAAAAACACTGTTTTGGAAAACACATTTCTGACAGTGTGTCTACTTGTCCAGTTTTCTTTTTCATTTCAGTAGTAATCAGAAAAAAAAAAAAA
>NW_007773298.1:3347-4485 GCF_000696425.1 Galeopterus variegatus | reverse complement strand
GTCATTGAATTAAAAGAATATAAGAGAAATACTATATGATCATTTCAATAGATGCAAAAAATTTTTTTTAATAATATTCAATATTCTTGAATAATTTTTTTTAATTTCTAGGGGTTTTTTTTCCCCAAGCCAGGAACAACTCTTACTCAATTTGATAAAAGCCATCAATAAAGTTAAGAACTAACATCCTACTTAATGCTGAAACAAGATTAGGAAATTGGCAACAATGTCTACTTTTTCTACTTCTATAAAACACTGTAGTAAGGTCCTAACCAATGCAATAAGGTAAGACAAAGAAAGTAAATTCAGACAAATTGGAAAGAAGAAGTAAAACTATCTTTATTTACAGATGACAAAATTTGTATGTAGAAAACCTTTAAAAACCTACAAAAGTATTACAAGAAATAAACACTAAACTTATTAACATAACAGGATACAAGATCTACACACAAAAATCAAGTGTATTTCTATACTCTCAGCAAATACTCTCAGTGAATAATTGGAAAATAAAATTTTAAATATTATTTACAATAACATCAAAAATATCAAATATCTAACAATATCTAATGAAAGATGGGCCAGACCTCTACACTGAAACAGTAAGACATTACTAAGAGAAATTAAAGATCTAAGTAAGTGGAGAGGTATATCATGTTCATTGATTGAGTGATTCAATATTGTTAAAATGTTTATTCTTTCAAAATTGACCTGTAAATTTACATTTCTAATCAAAATACCAGCAAGCTTTTTTTTNCAAATAGCTTCACTGGTGAATTATGTCAAACATTTATTGAATAATAATGCCAATCTTACACAAACTCTTAGAAATAGAGCAGAAGAAAACACTCCCCCATTTGTTTTATAAAGCAACCAGAACCCTGACACTGAATCCTGAAAAAGACATTACAATAAAAGATTACAAAACAATATCTTTCAGTAGCATAAACTCAAAAATCCTTAACAAAATATTTGTGAATCAAATGCATCAGCATATAAAAGGAATAATATATCAGGAACAGTTGAGATTTGTCCCAGGAATGCAAGGTTTATTTGCCATCCCAAATATAATCAGTGTAAGTCATTGAATTAAAAGAATATAAGAGAAATACTATATGATCATTTCAATAGATGCAAAAAA
>NW_007773298.1:0-2112 GCF_000696425.1 Galeopterus variegatus | reverse complement strand
TTTTTTTTCATAGAAATTGACAAGCTAATTTCAATATATATAGGGATATGCAAGGGGTCTAGAATAGCCAAACAACATTGACAAAGATAAAGTAGAAGGAATTATGCTACCTTATTTCAAGGTTTACTATAAAGATAGAATAATTAATACTATGTGGTATTGTCATAATGGTAGACAAATAGATTAACTGAGCAGAATAGAAAGCTCACAACTAGACACAGATATATATGGTCAGTTAATTTTGATCAAGTTGCCAAGTCAATTTGAACGGGAAAGAATTGTTTTTGTAACAAATTGTGCTAAAATATCTGGATATTCATAAAGAAAAAAAAAAGAACCTCAATCCCTACCTCACTCCCCACTAGTAATCAATTTGAGATGTGTCAAAATTCTAAATATAGAAGCTAGAAACATAAAGTTTCTAGAAGAAAGCCAAGAAAGATGTCTTCCAAACTTTAAGACAGTGAAGATTTTTCTAGATAAGACAAAAAAAAGGTCTAATCTTAAGACTGGAAAATTGGTAAATTGAACTTCATCAAAACTAAAAATTTCTGCTCAATAAAGACACTATTAATAAAATTATTAGACAAGCCACAGACTGAGAAATAATATTCTCCATATAGCTGACTGAGGAATTGTATCCAGAATATATAAACTCTAGTAAATTAATAACAAGACAAACAATTCAACTTAAAAATACACTTCATAATAATTTTTTAAAAAATGGAATAGCAAGTAAGTACATGAAAAGTTAGTTAGGAAGGAGCACAACATCATAAGTCATCACGAAAATATAGGAAACATATGTATATGTTATACATATATAAATATATATGATTTATATTATATATTATAATATATTATATATTATATATTCATATATATAATTATTTTTTTCCTAATATATAGGAAAATATATATGAAATACCATTTCTTCCCTACTAGAATGGCTTAAATAAAACCAATTGGCAATTTCAAATTTTGGCAAGAATGTGGAATAACTGAAACCCTCATGCATTTCTGACTGGCATGTAAAATGCACAACCACTTTAGATATTCATATACAGCTAACATACGTCTATCTTCTGTCTCAGCAATTCCACTCCTGAATATTCACCCAAGAGAAACGAAAAGTCACAAAAAATGAGAAATAGTTTCAATTGTATATGGATGTTTATAAAAGCTTTATTCATAATAGCCCCAAATTTGAAACAACTCATATGTTCATCAGCATGAGAATGGATAAACAAACTGGTATATTCACACAGTAGAAAACTACTCAACCAAAAAGATGAATGAACCACTGATACATATAAAAACATGGATGAATCTCAAAATCAACGTGTACAACAACAAAATCTAGACAAAAAGATTATATTCTGTTGGATTCCTTTTATATGACATTCAGGAACAGGCAAAAGAAATCTATGGTGACAAAAATCAAAAAGTGGTAGTCGTAGGTGGGGAATGAGGACGACACAAGGGAACTTTCTTGCGTGATGAAAATATTTGATATTTTATTTGGGATGGTGGCTTTATAGGTGTGCAGAATTGTCAAAACTCATCAAATTGAATTCTCAAAAATGTATATTTTATTTTATACAACTTATAATTTGATTTAAAAATTTAATAATAGCATCTTTAGCTGATGCAGTTGTAGTAAAACCATGACTCCCATAAATTAGACAATTATTTTGGAATGCATTTCGGCTATATCAACCAAGAGTTATAAGTGCTTCTAACTGAGGAAGGAAAAAAAAAAAGAATTATAGAATTTTCAAACAATTTAACTCAATAATTTCACTTAGGCAAATCTACTCTTAAGAAATAATTCAAGATAATAAAAAGTGACATGCACAAAATGTTAATCATAGCACACCAAAATTCAACATTGGTTAATAATTAAATAAATTGCAATAAATCTACTTTATAGAATGTATTTTAGCCATTAAAATTATATGTGTGAAGACTACATAACAAGCTGAAGACATATTTATGTTATAATCCTTTACATTCTTTTAAAAATATACGTATGGGGCCGGCCCGGTGGTGCACTGCTACAGTGCGCTGCTTGGGAAGCGCGGCAGCGCTCCTGCCGAGGGTTCGGATCCC
>NW_007773297.1:2484-4486 GCF_000696425.1 Galeopterus variegatus | reverse complement strand
TGGACTGAGCAGAATAATGACAGAAGAGGTCAGGCAGGTAACCAGGCTGGGTGACAAGATGTTGCAGACCACTGTAAGGCCTTTGGCTTGGACCGTGTCCTTCCTTGAAACAACTGCCAAAGACACAGGAGAAAATTATATGACACCAAAATGGGAGGCCACACATTCTGTGCTTTTCTTTATAGTTTTTACAAATACTTACATGTGGCTGTTCAGTATTCTTGTTCGTAGTCAGCAGTCATGAACAGATCTCTCCGAAAACCTTCAAAATGTACTGAATAGGACTCTACCCCTATAATCAAATGGAGTCTAAAAGTATGAATACAAGTTCATGGTTTTAGGGAACACGAGGTATTTGTCTAAGTATATTATCTATTTTTATAGATTTTATTTTGACCTGCTATTCCAAATAAAGTCATAAAAGAAAGAGAAAAACATTTTATTTCAATAATTCCATTTTAAATCAAAATACAAATATTGGTAGGATTACTTAAATGATGCCTTAAACTGACTTTACACAGCTTAGAAGTTCAACGCGAAACAAAACTTGGAGATTTTACAAAGTTAACTGCATAACTGAAATCCTAGAAATCAAGAACAAAGATCACCAGTCTGCTTATATTCCTTCTCTTGAATCTCACAGCCCTGGTGTATGTCCATAGGTGTCCGTATTTCCCATCTCATTTTAAATGGACTCTAACTGTGCATTCATTATATTCAAAGAAACACAAATCTCAACTCAAATTTTTGCCATGCAGCTTCAGGTTCACNAAAATCAGGAAAAAAGTTGTGGGGTTTGCTACACTGAGAATTTGTTAGTACATAAAACCAAGTAACACCAAAATTATAATTTAAAGCACTACAATTCTAAAATTAAGAGAGTCTCAGCACAATTTTATAAAATGCTACCATGATTCCTTCAGATGGATATAGAAAATGAAAGTCTTCACTGTAGGAAGAAGCAAAGAGAAGATCTGTATGGATATGATGGTGCTTTACAGAGCCTTCCATGATGATGATAAGCTGTCTTTTCTTCAATGATTACTATGTGCAGGCAAATTATATGCATCGGATCACTTAATCCTAACAGCACTGGAGATGGGCTCACTCAACACGCAATCCCAAATCCCTTCTTACAAATCACATTCCTTAGAAGGTAAATACTTGACATCCCAGATTCTCTTGCTACTGGGCCTAGCCAAGCGCTAGAGCTCTGGCCAATGTGATTTAAGCAGAAGTATGCTAGGGAGGACCTCCCTGCTCGAATACAATGCAAAGGCTCACAGGGGAGAATAGTTTTCCCTTGTTCCATCAAGAACATTGGCATGACGGCTGGCAGTGCATTTGCTGTCCTGCGGCAATGAGGTAGCAAGCCCCGTGAAGGACATGCTGCGGAGCTTCCAGCCCCTCCTGGGACTCCCTACTTCTCTTGTGCAAGACAAATAAAACTCTATTTTTTTAAGCCACTGCCTGGTCATCTGTTCCTTGTGGCCAAACACATCCACGTGATCATTTATTGACATATCAAATATTTATTGAATGTCTACTAGGTGACTGGTACTGTTCCAGATGCTGGAGATAGGGCACAATAAATAAAATAGACTTAGTTTCTGCTCGGTGACTTATATTCTAGTGTGCTGGAGGAAGACAATACAAAGACAATGTTCAGTGTGTGAGAGGGTGAAAAATAAATCAGGGTAAGGGGATGGGGAACACTGGGGTGATGATGGGAAGGTTGCTATTTTATGGAAAGTGATCAGAGAAGATTCGCACTCATTCAGAAGCCTTCTGAGCAGAGAGCAGAAAGAAGTATTGGAGTGAGCCATGCATATGTTTGGAGGAAGAACATTCTACGCCAAGGTAAGCACCACTACCAATGCACTAAAGTGGGAACGTTTTTGGTATGTTAAAGGAACAGAAAGGAGCCCCTTTGCTCGGGAGTGGACTGAGCAGAATAATGACAGAAGAGGTCAGGCAGGTAACCAGGCTGGGTGACAAGATG
>NW_007773297.1:0-1153 GCF_000696425.1 Galeopterus variegatus | reverse complement strand
CATTATATTCAAAGAAACACAAATCTCAACTCAAATTTTTGCCATGCAGCTTCAGGTTCACTATTTGTCTATTCATTCTAGATGGAAAAATTATATAACTTTTACCTGGGAGAGTATCTAACAATGATGTCTGAGGATACTGGCACTTGTCCAGATTGCTTGGCTGTATTCATGCTCTACAACTCCTCCACAGAGGAAGTTTGGATTTTCATTTTTAGTACTTTGGAAGGAAATTTGAAGAGAGTCCTGATGTTTTAAAATGATATGTATCAAGACACAGCTTTATTGGTAATGGGGCACCCTGCAGATTTGAAGAGGAATAAAAATTCACATCTTAAGAAAACTCGGTTGCTCCAAACCTCAGAAAAAATGAAAGTCAGCAGAGATGGGTATGTGCTGCACAAATGTGTCTGAATTCAAAAGTGGGTACAATTCCTGTGGAGATACTATTCCAGTTCTCCCGGGGTCTTAGGCAAAGGCAGAGCTTTCGGGATTCTGGGGGTAGGCTCCCCTCGTGCGTGGTGGCACAGCATGAATTCCAGCCAGGGACTTGGAGCAGGGCTGGTGAGGCAGAGAAAGAACAAGAACCACCACTGGACAAGGCCCCTCGGGACTAGAGGTGGAGACGGAATGATCCCAGGTGCATGGGGATGAAAACAGCAGAGGACTGCACAGAAACAGAAGCAGCACCCAAGCAAGAGCAGACGGGCGGTCTGCAAAGACAGCTTCACCTCCCCTGCTACCAACAGCCACCAGGGCTAGGCATAGCTGCTCACGATGTCATGCAGACACCCTCAGAGAAGCTGAGCTTGAGGGCTTGTGAAGGGCCAGAGGGGTCTTGCCTCAGCACTATGCCCGAGGCATCCTCGTCAGGCCTGGCACAATGTAATGATCTCCAAGAACAAAAGTCCACCAGTTGCCTGTAGAGGGGTGAGCCAGCTCAAGCTGAAAAGCATTCTCTCACACAGATGAGATGAGCACAATGATGGGACATTGCAGGCGAAACAGAATAGCTTCATGCTCAAAAGCCCAAATCCTGGAATGTGAATGCTTAGAACTGAATCCTGTCCTGACACTTACCACCTGAGTGATCTTGGGCAACTGATTTACCTCTCTGTGCTGCAGCAGCCTTAACTAAAAACTGGGGATACTA
>NW_007773296.1:0-4486 GCF_000696425.1 Galeopterus variegatus | reverse complement strand
AATTATGCAGTTACCATTTTTTCCTGGTACTAAGAAAAAATGTTAATTTTTGTATTTATGTGTTGCTGTAGAAGTCGTTTCTCTCTATACTAGCCCAGTGCCTCTAGCTTCGGGTCTGCAAAAGTAGTTGGTTTCTTCAAAGTGCTCTATTTGTTGCTAACACTGGTATTTACAACAGGAAAAAACTGATTTGAGAATTTGCCAAGGTATTAGGGCATCAAATATGGTGTACTGGAACTGAGTTTATTCAGCCTTGACAATGGGCCGAGTCTTTAGCTTTTAAAGGAGATGCTCTATATCTATTTTATAATGAAGAGACTGAAGGCCAGAGAGGTTAAGAAGCTTGTCCAAGGTCCCATGGCAGGGATGATGTGCCGGCCCACACATATGTTCCACATAATGGCCAGCAACAGTTCTGCTTTGTTTACGCTCATGCCAGTAGTGGTTGTTAAGATTTAGATATTATCCCGGACATCAATAGGGTTTAAAGAAAAACATGACTCCCAAAGCCCCTGTTCTTTCCAATATTCTCTATTGCCTCTCACTGCATTTGCAGTTAGGAAACCTAAATATAATCCAGGATTTCCTTATATTAGCTGTATGATATTCCATAAGGGCTTTATCTTCTCTAAGCTTCTGTTTCTTTATATGTAAAAATGAGAATAACAGGGAAACAACAGTCCCAACGTTACCAGATTATTGTGACAGTAAAAAACAAAACAAAACAAAAAAACCCAAAAACCTCTGTGAAACGTGACAGAACACCTGGAACTCATTTAACATCATTCAAGTCTAAATCTGCTGTGAACTCCATATATTCTCTTGCTATTAGTGTTCGATCCATATTTTTCTGGTATCACTCTGAACAGCATTGTCTAACCCTTTGTTCAACATCAGAACAGTTGGGATTATAAAGTAAATGTCCCTGGTTGGATTGAGCCTCAGTTGCCCATAGTGGTAAGCACTTGGCAGCACGCATTTTCTCGGCTTCCTACTCTTCCAAATCACACGACTCCACTTTCCATGCTGCCTCCTGGGATACACCACATAAAGTATTTGCATTTAAGCTGCTTGTCTCAGGGTCTGGTCCAGGGGACCCCAATTAAAATAGGCCATATCTTTATATATGTATAAGTCAGGGTTTTCCAGAGAAACAGAAACAATAGGATGTACATGGATACACCTAAGAGGTGATATATTATGAAAATTGGCTTATGTGATTATGGAGCCCTAGAAGTACCATGATCTGTGGTTTGTAAGCTGGAGAACCAGGAAAGCCAGCAGTGTAATTTAGTTCGTGTCTGAAGTCCTGAGAACCAGAGGGGCTGGTGGTATAATTACTGGAATTTGAAGGCCCAGGAACAGGAGCTCTGACGTCCAAGAGGAGGAGGAAATGAATGTCCCAGCTCAAGAAGAGAGGGAGGCTTTGCCTTTCCTCTGCTTTTTGTTTCATTCAGGCTGTCAGTGGATTGAACAATGCCCACCTGCATCGGTGATGTGAACCTTTACTCAGGCTACTGATTCAAGTGCTGATCTCTTCCTGTAACACCCTCACAAGCACACACAGAAATAATGTTTTACCAGTTATCTGGGCATCCTTAGCCAGTCAAGTTGACACACAAAATTAACCATCCCAATATATTACCTCCTCACTTCTCTCCAGCAGTTTCAAGCTTCTCTCTTACACTGTAGCCTCACAACTTCTTGTATCCTAGGGTGGTACAATTGCTTTGGCAGGAAGGATGTTAGAAACCTCTGGTTGGGCCATACTAGTGCCTCCATTTGTGACTTATGTCACTTTCTGCACATTGATACAGTTTCTATCCATCGTCACATAAATGAATACCTGTCTATGATTTGTGTGTTCCTCTTTCTTGTGATTCTATTATCTTCTCTGATCTTTTCACTCACTCCCTTATTCATGTGGCCCTAGCCCCTGCCTAGAGATGCTTAATTTACTGCCATCCAAAATCTCAGGTGATGGTTCAGAGATTACTCAAGGGAATATTAAAATTTAATACTACAGAAATTTTATGCCACAGCAACACTCCAGAGTAAAAATCCATCATGGGCAATTCAGATCACAGACATGTCATGTAAAGAAGCACTGAGCAACTGCCTGGGGAGCAAATCCTGGAGGCATCAGGAACCAGACTACAGATGAGGCAGCATCGAGTTTTAGGCAAAATTGGAATCTAGAGGAGTAACTTTCCCTAGTTCCCTTTCGAGGAAGAGACAACTGATAGTTTATTTCACATTATTTATACAATGTACATGATGCTACAAGGTAAAATAAGAACCAACATTTACCAGTTATAAAAAGTGATGTAATCTTTAGATTAGCACTGCTGCCAACATATGGGCAATGATACATTCGCCCTTCATTCGCGAATTCCACAAATTACAATAATTTGTATTTACAAGTTTGTGGGATTTTTTGTTTGTCTATTTGTTTGCTTTAAATATGTAACTGTGCTAGGTGTTAGGTGAAAGGAAAAGCCCCGGCCTGAGTGTGAAAATAAAACACACCAGGAGACAGGGACTCAACCGAAGTGTATCAGGCAGACAAAAGGAACAAGCGGGCTGCCCTCTGGAGAGTGGTAGCAGCAGCAGCGAGAGTCGGGCTGAGCCTTTTATACCCAGTCAGGCTGAGCTGGACTGTTCCTACTGGCTAAGAAGGAAGGGGAGGGAAGCGAGCGGGGTTTAAGCTGAGTTGGGATTTTTCTATAGGTGGAGAAATTCACACGTGTGGGAAAGGGATGTGGTGGTGAGGAAAAAGGCGGAGGGTTTTTTTGGTATTCTCGGAAAACATGCTGTTCTAGAGACCTGAAACCCTCCGCAGCCATTTTGGGTGTTACCTCCCGTCCTCCCGCCACCATCTTAGACATCGGCTAAAACATAATTGCCTAACACTAGGAGATAGGCTGATGAATGAAAATGAATAGTCCTTGACCTCAGAGAGCATATGGTCTGGTGCAGGGAGGCAAACCATCAAATAATTACACAAAAGAAGGTATGATTACCACGTGAGATATGCGCCTAGAAGAAAATAAATCCAGTTTTATGAGACCATAAAAGAGAAACCTTATTAAGACTAGGGCTTTAGGGAAGGCTTATTTAAGGAAGTGGCACTTGAGCTAAGATCTGAAGCTTGCTTTCTGACAGCAGAACATTCGTGATGGGAGAGATAAAACTATTTGTCCTAAAAGATCACACCTGTAAAGGAGAGTGCACCAGACAGTAAGCTCCACGAGGGAAGGGACTTGCCTATTCTGTCTGCCACTGTTTTTTCCAGCACGTAGCACAGAACCTCACATGGAGGATGTTTTCTCACTCTAGTCAATGACCAACACAGAGCAGGCTCCTGGGACACTGATGCTCCGGGGCCTGACAGAGAGTCTGACACGTAGAGCTTGGCATAAAGCCTGCTGCTTAATAAATAGTTGTTAAAGAAATCAGTGAATAAATGGCTCTAGAACATATCTTCATATCTTAAAATTAGAAAATTATTCTTCTGTTGGCTCTTTCCTGGAAACCATCTAGATGATATTAAAAAATTTCTTCTCAGGGCTGGCCTGGTGGCTCACTCGGAAGAGTGCGGCGCTTGGGAGTGTGGCGGCGCTCCCACCGAGGGTTCGGATCCCATCTAGGGACCGGTCAGCTCGCTGGTTGAGCGCAGTGTGGTCGCAACACCGAGGGTTGCAATCCCGTTACCGGTCACAAAAAAAGACAAAAAGGTAAAAAAAAAAAAATTTCTTCTCCCTGCAAGATGGCAGAATAGATGGTCCCCAGCATCACTCTCTCCCACAAATCAACCAATTTACAACTATAAAAATGTAACATCAGCCAAGGTGGGGCAGCTGGAGCTCAGGGCAAGAGGAGGAGAGACCTATGGAGCTTATGAAGGTGGGAGAAACCACAACAAGAGAAAGAAAAAACTGCTCAGAGCATTTTGGGTCGTGGCCACTTTAAGGCTGGAGCACATGGAGCAGGAGCCAGCAGAAGTGGCAGCTGTGCCCTTTAGATGAAGTTACTTGGAGGTGGCAGGGGAAAAGAGGGCCTTGGCAGCCCCCAGGACAGCAAGACCACTAATATGGTTCCTGTGGACCCACGCAGAAGTGAGGAGCCAGGACAGCTGAAAAAGGGGAGCCACTCAGAGGCCGGTGAGTCATTGCAAGGGACTAGTGCAGGGCCCGTCCCATGGAAAGTGTTTGGACACGGGCAGTGGGGCAGTGGGGGAGATGGGCCCACCATGAGAACATTGGGACACAGCAAAGACAGCTGATCCACCCCCCAATCGGCACGGGACCACTCAGAGGAGACTGGTCGGGAATGCAGAATTGCATGGGGTGCAGTTTGATGGAAGAACTCAGGCCCAGATCAGAGTTTCTACACAACCCAGGTGCATTGAGTCTCTGGACAGCCAGAAGTACCTATAAGGTCAACCATTAAACCCTGAGCTGCACAAAAAGCCTTCCCTAAGGAA
>NW_007773295.1:0-4487 GCF_000696425.1 Galeopterus variegatus | reverse complement strand
GAGTCCCGACCCCAGTGAATAGGCTTAATGCCTTTGTCGAAGATCAAATGGCAGTAAGTTCCTTCTCTTTTTGGCAGATAATTATAGACCCAGAGACTAGTTTCATCACATCACAGGTCTTGCATATAGAAACAGGTCCAGGAAAAGGTGGGATTCAGGAGCATGTTTCTACCTTTCCTTTCTTAGAGAAAACTGATCAGGTCTTGTATACCCCGGCCCCAGGGCATAAGTCAGATCTTAATGAGAAAGCAAGCAGTGGTGCCAATGAAGCCATAAGGACCGTGTGAGCTGGTGGTCAGCACAACCCTGCACCACGGCAGTGACTAGGACCATGGCCCCTCTTGTGCAGATCAGGCATCTTACTCCACAGCTATTGACCAAGCCCCCATCTCTGCCCATGCTTCCTGTTTAGGAGAAAAGGATGAGAATGATAAATCAGGGAAGAAGAATGAATTAAAACACAATGTAGCAGCAGGACATGGATTTGATAATCTCCACAACAAGTTCTTAAAAGAGGGAGTGAGACCAAGAGACACAGATAGTGAGGAAGCCCAGCATGTGTCCCATTGTAGAAGGGAAATAATCTCTAGGGGAAGAATGTGGATTTCTGGGTTGGGAGAAGGCTCCTCACTGGAAGATTTTCTGTAGCAAGGAGAAAGCAGTGACTTTGTGTCTTCCTGTGCTACGCTGGTCCCCAGCTTCAGGCAGAGAAAGGAGATGGGCAGCAGGGTCAGGCTTGAACAGAAGCTGAAGAGCACGCGTGATGGAGGAATTTGTTGCCCAGGAGAACTGTGCACCCAGGGACCCATATCATTCCTTATAGCTGTAACAAGAGGACACTGGAGCAGCTGGACAGGTCCATTCAGCCAAAGTTGTTGTATCTTGGGATTTCCCACGTTGCCACCTTGTTTGCTTTTCTGCAAGAAAGGTCAATATTCAGCTGGAATTTTAAATTGGAGTGGAATGAGGAAGGGATGAGTTCTGTTGTTTACCCTTGTATGTCAATATCAAGCTAGAATGTTTCTAGATTATTAGGATGGATCCTGTCATACCTATTATAAGCAGAGTCCTTTCCTGTTTCACTCCTACTTCCCAGCCCCTGCTCTGGGTCTGTAGGATCCATGAAGTGCAATCTTGTCTCTTTGTCCTCTGGGTGACATAATGTCTTCCCTTCCTGTTAATGCCAGTAACATCAACTCTAAAATTTACTATAGCTGAGTGAGTGACTTGACACTAATGATTCTGCTCAACTCCCCCGATTTGCATCCTTAGGTACAATGAATCTTCTATAAGAAGTGGTGGCCCTCTATAATAGTAGTCATTGATTTATTCAATATTCTTTGCATCATCCATATAATTATTTATTTATTCATTCATTTACTCATTCATTTTTTTGTTTTTATTTATTTATTTATTTTTATTATACTTACATGTGGGGTACAACATTGATTTTCAATAGTTGTGTAGAATGCGTGGTGGTTAGATCAGTATAGTTAGCTTATTCATCATTACGATATGCAATCATTCTTTGTACACTCTGGTTTCCTTTCATTCATATAATGTTTATGTCTTTGATGAATAAAAATTGAAGTTTTCTCTCTCCTAGCAAACTTTATATTTTACTTTTTTCTGTTTTTCTATATCCTGACATTAGCCTTTGTTTATTTATCCTAAACTTTTCAGTCAACTTCTTCTTTCCAGACCTCCCACATCCAAATACTATTTTATGTTGTCCCCCCAAAATATAAAAGCATTTTCTCATTTTTTAAAAAAACTTGATTTTTCTTGTAGATTTCCCTATCACATCCACTCAATAAACTTTCCCTTGAAGAAAGCAAATGACAACACAGGCTGAAACCAGCTGCTAATGATTCTGTAGTAGGACTGTCATCTTTTCAAAATCCAACCTTCCACCCCTTGTTATCCATTTCTAAATCTTAATTAATTCACATAATTAAACAAAACATTTATTAGGCATTAATTAGGCCTTACATTTTAATCTGAAAGAATGAAAACCTATTGACCTGGCAACCATTACTGGGAAACTAAATGACATTTTGGTCACTAGAAGAAAATTAAATTTCTTCCTTTAACTTTGTTTTTAGGAGACAGACATAGTCTTTCATTTGGGACAAGGAAGAGTCAAGTCAAAGCTTTTGAGGTTGGTTATGTGTTAAGGATCCACTGGAGGCAAAGTAAGTTATGCAAAGCAGTTTGGGGATGGCCCAAGTAAATAAGAAGGTCTGCTGTGCCAAGAAAGCTCACTCTGGGGGAAAGTCATAGTTGTGGATTTCCTCAATGTAGAGCTCTAAAACAAAGGCAAAGCTTGTAATAATTAGAGCAAAAATAGAATTAGCTGTGTAGCAGCAAAGACCAACAGCAAAGAGAGATCTATGATAGTTCACATAAATGTGCTAATATATTGTCACAAATGAGAAAACAATTGCTTCCAGAATTATTTGCTGTGCATGGTAAATAAGTTATATTCAGTAGTCCCTCCTCATCCATGGATTTGCTTCCCACAGTATCAGTCATCCGTGGTCCATCACTGTCTGAAAATATTAAATGGAAAGTTCCAGGAATAAACAATTCTTAAGTTTTACATTGCATGCCATTCTGAGTAGTGTGGTGAAGTCTCATGCTGTCCACTTCGTCCTGCCCCAAGCATGAATCATCCTTTCGTGCAGTGTGTCTGTGCTGTATATATTTCCTGCCCGCTAGTCACTTAACTGTCTTGGTTATTGAAAGAAAGTGAGCCAAGATTCTGGATACTGTTTAAGCTTTATTAAAGGAAGAAAATCTGCTGGGCTGTGGTCAAAGTAGCAGGCAGCCTAGGGCTGCCCTGAAAAGGGGACAGCACCAGATGTGGAGGTGTTAGAGCTTATATAGGTATGTTGGCTCCAAGAGCTGGGTGATGTAATTCCAGGGTGGGGATTGAGTTAGCTCATGGGTATGGAGAGTTCTGCATGTGTGGAAATGCTGAAAGTTTCATTTCTCTGAAACCATGAGGCTTTTTGTAAGAAAGAACAGGGGAGGTGAGGGGAGGAGGTGGATGGCACCATTTTGTACTTGGGGGCACTGGTTATGTTCAGATCTATTAGTTATAAGATCAACTCTCATGGTAGTGCAGTGCTTGTGTTCAAGTAACCCTTAACTTACTTAGTAATTGCGCCCAAGTACAAGAGTAGTGAAGCTGCCATATTATTATAATTGCTCTATTTTATTATTGCTGTTGTTAATTTCTTACTGTGCTTAATATATAAATTAAACTTTATCATAGGTATGTGTACATAGGAAAAAACAGTATATGTGTAAGGTTTGGTACTATCCACAGTTTCAGGCACTCACTGGTAGTCTTGGCATGTATCCCCTTCAGATAAGGGGGGACTGCTGTAGAATAATACATAGTATAGGAAAACCTCATTTTGTTGCAATTTGCTCTATTGTGCTTTGCAGATATTGAAGGTTTGTGGCAACCCTTCATCAAGCAAGTTTATTGGCACTGTTTTTCCAACAGCATGTGCTCACTTCATGTCTCTGTGTCACATTTTGGTAATTCTCACAATATTTCAAACTTTAAAATTATTATTATATATATTATGATGATCTGTGATCTGTGATCTTTGATATTACTATTGTAAATGTTTTGTGCTGCCACAAACCACTTCTACATAGGATGGTGAACTGAATTGATAAATGTGTGTGTTCTGACTGCACCAACTGGCCATTCCCCCATCTCTCTCCCTCTCCTCTGGTCTTTCTATTCTCTGAGAAACAACAATAATAAATTTAGGTCAAATAATAACTCTAAAATAGCCTCTAAGTGTTCAACTGAAAGGAAGGGTCACACATCTCTCACTTTAAATCAAAAGCTAGAAATGATTAAGCTTAGTGAGGAAGGCATGTCGAAAGCAGGGACAGGCCTCTTTTGCCAAATGGAAAGCCAAGTTGTGAATGCAAAGGGAAAGTTCTTGAGGGAAATTAAAAGAGCTACTCCATGCACACAACTATAATAATAAAGTGAGACAGACTTATTGCTGATATCGAGAAAGTTTTAGTGGTCTGGACATGTATTAGTCCATTTCTTTTGCTTATAACAAAATACATGGAACTAGGTGATTTATAAAGAGAACAAAATTTATTGCAGTTTCTGAGGCTGGGAAGTCCAAAGTCCATCTGGTGCTGGAGACAGTGACCCAGGGGTCTCACATTGCAAGATGGTGGAAGCAGAGAGAGCAGAGAGAGAGAGAGAGATTCTCATTCACTCTCTTTTGAAAGCCCTCAGAACCACACCCCTGACCACAATTTTTAATCCATTCCCAAAGGCATGATCCTACAATCTAGTCACCTCTTCAAGCCTCTACCTTTCAATTACCATAATAGGATTTCCCACCCTTTTAATAGTCACAGTAGAGACTGGACCAGGTTTCTAATACATAAAGCTTGGGGGACACAATTCAAGCTTCAGTGAGTTTTGGGGGGACATA
>NW_007773294.1:3711-4487 GCF_000696425.1 Galeopterus variegatus | reverse complement strand
CATTCAGAATCTTCTCTTTGGCTTTGACAGTTTGATTATAATGTGTCTAGGGGTAATCTTATTTGGTTTGAATCTGATTGGAGACCTTTTCCTTCCTATACCTGGATATTTTTATCTTTCACCAGATTTGGAAATTTTTCTGATATTATATCTTTAAATAAGCTTTCAATTCCTTTTTCTTTCTGTACTCCCTCTTGAATGTCAGTATTTCATATAAAAGTACTTTTTAAAGTTCATGGAAAAATAGAATTAAAAGACAATATGAGTCTTTCTATGAGCTTTTTGAAGTACCCTCATACAGCTGCTCTTTTGATGCTATCCCATAAATTCTGTAAGCTTTCTTTATCACTTTTCATTCTTTTTTTTCCCCTCCTCTGTGTGCCTTCAACTAACTTATCTTCAAGTTCACAGATTCTTTCTTCTGCTCAGTAGATTCTGCTGTCGATGCTCTCTATTGCATTTTTATGTCATTCATTGCATTTTTCATCTCCAGGATTTGTTTGATTTTTAAAAATTATTTTAATCTTTCTCTTAAATTTCTCACTCTGATCACTTATTGTTTTTCTCATTTTGTTAAGTTAATTGTTTCTCTGTATTTTCTTGAAGTTTATTGAGCTTTCTTAAAGTAGCTATTTTTGAATTCTTTGTCATGCAGTTCATAGATCTCTATCTCTTTAGGGTCAGTCACTGGCACCTTATTTTGTTCTTTTGGTGATATCATGTTATTCTGGTTATTCTTGATCCTTGTGGTTGTTCATCAATGCCTACACATTGAA
>NW_007773294.1:2197-2878 GCF_000696425.1 Galeopterus variegatus | reverse complement strand
AATGGCTTTTTAAATAGCATCAAAATATGAAATATTGTCATGACCTGTGCACTGAAAAACACAAAACATTGCTGAGATATATTAAAAGAAGATCTAAATAAATGAAGAGATAAACCATGCTTGTGAATTTAAGGACTCAAGGCTGTCAGGATGTTGTGATGGTTAATTTTATGTGTCAACTTGGCTAGGCCATGGTGTTCAATTATTTGGTCAAAAGCTAGTCTGGATGGTGCTATGAAGGTATCTTTAGATGTGAATAACATTTATAATCAGTTCATTTTTAATAAGGAAAATCATCCTTCATAATATAGACGGTTCTCATCCAGTCAGTTGATGGCATTAAGAGCAAAAACTAGTTTCCCAGAGAAGAAGGAATTCTACCTCAAGATTGTAGCATAGAAATCCTGCCTGAATTTCCATCCTGCTGCCCTGCCCTGTGGATCTTGAACTTGCCTGAATCAATTCCTTAAAGTGTGTGTGTGTGTATCTGTATCTCCTATTGATTGTATTTCTCTGGAGGAATGTTACTGATACAGATGTCAATTCTTCCCAAATTGATCTATCGAGTTAATGCGATAACACTAGGCTTTTTTTAAATTTATTTTTATTTTTTATTTTTATTTTTTTTCCTTTTTTTTTTTTGTCTTTTTTTGTGTCCGGCAACGGATCGCAACCCTCAGT
>NW_007773294.1:0-564 GCF_000696425.1 Galeopterus variegatus | reverse complement strand
GGCGGGAGCGCTGCCACACTTCCCAAGCAGCGCACTGTAGCAGTGCGCCACCGGGCCGGCCGACAACACAATTTTTAAAAAGAATAAACTTGGAGGACAAACATTACCTGATTTCAAGTCTAATTGTAAAGCTACAGTAATTAAGACATTGTTTTATTGGCACAAGGACAGACATACAGATCAGTGGAATAGAATAGAGGATCGATTGATTTTTTTCCTTTTTTTAAACAAAGGTGCCAAGGTAATTTAAAGGGGGAAAGAGTAGTCTACTAAAAAAAGAAGTTGATGGAATAGTTGTATATCTACAGGGAAAAAGATGAAACTGACTTTTGCATGTTTTTTTCAATACAGAAGATGAAAATAATTACCTTTAATTTCACCATCCAAAGATAGAAATTGTGGTGTATGTCCTTTTAGCCCCTTCTTAATAATAATATATGTAAAATATAGATCATACATGTGTGTATTTTAAACTTTACATATTTTACATTACATACTTTTTTAACTTGATTTTTTTTTACATATAAGCAATTTTCTAACATTAAAATTTTCTATCTGAGGGCC
>NW_007773293.1:3101-4488 GCF_000696425.1 Galeopterus variegatus | reverse complement strand
AAAAATGCACATATAATCCAAATCACATTATAGCCATAATTTTTACCTTCTCCTGTTGTATCCTATTGTATCCTATGTTCAAAAAAAATAAATCTTTCTAGCAAGGTATTCGATATAAAACTGAAACAAAACTAAACAACAACAACAAAAACCAATCAAATTTGAAATCATGTATGGTAGTATTTGGTGTTAAAACTGGAAGTTTCCATTGTGTTAAGGCAACAAGTGTGTGTGAAAATAAAGTAAATTAAAGCTATATTTTAAAATATAAAATAAAGCTATTCCAAAAATAGAGGACTTCAAAAAAATTATCACAAAATAGTCATTCATTGGTCCACATGAGAACTCTCATATTCTAATCTAATTTATATTCCAAAATACTACAATGGATGGTTACCAACTTAATTTAAAAGAATAAGAACACACATACACACTTCCTGTGAAAACTGGTGAAATTCAAATAAGGTCTGTATTGAGTTAATAGTTAATGCAGCAGTGTCGATTATCTGGTTCTGACAATGTTTTATGATTTTTTAAGGTGTCATCACTGGTAGAAGATGGGGACAGGGTACACAGAAACCCTCTGTGCTAGTTTCTGTAGCTTCTTGTGAATTTTCAAATAGAAGTATTTAAAATTTTTAAAAAAGAAAGTTCAATGTATTATTGTCATCTTTTCCCTTCCTTTCTTCCTTCCTTCCTAGCAGCCAGTTATGGGTGAGGACATGCAGTGTTTCTCTTTCTGTGTCTGCCTTATTTCACTTAACATAATTTTCTCCAGGCTCATCCATGTTCCTCAAATGGCAGGATTTCATTATTATGGCAGAGTAAGTATTCCATTTTGTAGCTATACCACATTTTCCTTATCCAGTCATCTGTCGATGGACATTTATATTGGTTCCATAGTTAGCCTATTGTAAATAGAGCTGCAGTGAACATGGGAGTGCAAGTGTCCCTTTGACATGATGGTTTACATTCCTTTGTATATATACCCACTAGTGGGATTGCTGGATCACATGGCAGATCTCTGTAGTTGTTTGAGAAACCTCCATACTGTTTTCCATAGTGGCTGTGCTAATTTACAGTCTCACCAACAATGTAGAAGAGTTAGATTCCATGTGTAGGTGAGATCATGAGATATCTGTCTCTCTGTGTCTGGCTTACTTCACTTAACATAATGTTCTCCAGGATTATCCATGTTGTTGAAAATGAAGAGATTTTCTTCTTTTTAAAGGCTGAATACTATTTCATTGTATGTATATGGCACATTTTCTTCATCCATTCACTCACTGATGGAAATTTAGGTTTATGCTACATCTTATCATCATCGTTGTTATCACCCTTTATAATTTTTGATGCTTCACATTTTTTTTTTTGTCTTTTTCCGTGT
>NW_007773293.1:0-1459 GCF_000696425.1 Galeopterus variegatus | reverse complement strand
TGGACCCAGAGTGAATAGCAGCCTGCTAAAGGCAAGTTTGGTACAAAAAGACAGAAATATTCATCTCAGGTGAAGTGTGGGCTGGCTTCAGGAGTGTGAGTGACAGCCCTGCCTTCTGCCAGGATTCAATTTTTATAGTTTTGCCATCTAATACATATTCAGGATATCTAATGACTATAAATTCCACTTTACTGAGCATGGTCAACTATCAGGGTGATATAACCCTTTTCTACTGAGCATGACCAGATACTGGATTTCAGGTCTCAATTTCTCTGTGTTGGTGCCTAAAATAGGTCCAACCAGCAACAGTATCTCTCCTCTAGGGAAAGGCCTAGGGAGGAGCCTGAGACCTCAGGGGGTGACTTGAATCCCAGAGATGTGTCCTGAAACCTAAACCCATGGAAACTGAGCACCCCCTGTCTCAAGGGGATGTAACACTGTCAGCTAACATAGGTTCTGAAGGCCTCTGGGCAGATAAGGATGGGACTCTGAATAGGGGTATCAAAGTCTTAGCAGGTTTGGTCTCTGAGACGAAGGACACCATGCTGAGAAGGTGTCTATGGAGGAAGATCAGAGATGTGTCATTGTTTCAAGTTTCCAATCAGGCAAAAGCTCACTGAATCTAATGCTGGAGTTGGACTTCCACCCTGCCTTAGTCCCTTTGTGGCTATATTTCTATGTGATCATCAAGTCCTGAACTGGCCTTGGCTCCTGACCCCCAATTCAAGCCCCATTCATGACCAGACCCAAGACTGTATTCTCTGTTTGTTCTGCAAGGATAGAGTGACATTTTGGCTACATCTCAGGTCTCTGTTTAAGTGGTTCTTCTTCAGAGGAGCTTTTCCTGAACACCCAGTCTAGTTTCCCTGCTGTTATCCTTCAGACACCTGTTGTTTTTTTTTTTTTTTTCCTTCATTGCACTTATCAGTTTGCATTTACTGCCTTGTTTGTTATTTTACTTAATTTCTGTCTCCCTCCCCGCCCCCCCACTAAACTGCAAACTCCATTACAGCTGTCATACCCACTTCTATATCCTTATCACTTAATATAATGCATGGCCCATGGTAGATTCTTGGTACATATTTGCTAAATGAATGACTGAGTGAATTAATTCTTGCACTGTGTCTCATCTAAATCTAGTCTGTCAATATTCTATGAATTCCCTTTAACAAAACATAAAACGTAGTAATGCTCATTCAAATTTAGGCATGCTGGATGTGAAGATTTGGCTCATGGTGAATTCTCAACAAATGCTGAGTGAATGAATGAGTAGGTTGAACTTTAGCTGATTGAAATAGGTATCAGCAGGGTTTTATTCTACACATAATCTCTTTTATTAAAGCAGTTGAATTTAACAGCAGTAACCAGGTAAGCAGGTCATTCTTTTTATGAACACCCATTAGTTTTATTTGACAGAAAACCAATAAATACAATTTGAAAATGGCTAAGGCAGTGTGGG
>NW_007773292.1:12097-12675 GCF_000696425.1 Galeopterus variegatus | reverse complement strand
CCCAAGTGACATATTTTGGAGTGGCATGTTCTGATCCCCTTTGGGACTGTGAAGCAAGCCCTGTTGGGTGGCATGGGGACAGACTTTCAGGTGTCCAGTGATAACAGTGCAACATAAGAAAGAAACTAAACAGTCACAGCTTCCCCAGACCCTACTTCCCAAATGTGGCTTCCACAGTGTCTCATGCTGTTTCCAATATGACCATTCTTGAGTTTATTTTTAATCTCGAAACCCTAGCCACTGTTACACCAACTCCAGTCTCTCTCTCTCTCTCTCTCTCTCTCTCTCTTTCACACACACACATAAACACAAGCCCTCACTTTCACTTATAGAAAGCTGACAGCATTTCCAGATAAACTAGAAGAAAAGAGACATCATTGTATCTCTGTTGCTTCCAGGATGCAAGTGGCTAATGCAGAAGGGCTGCCAGAGAACCAGGCGATGACGCTGATAATGGAAGACAAGATAGTAATGGCACAAGCCAGAGCAGAGGAGATTCCAGAAAAAGAAGAAAGAAGTGGTGAGGGAGGGAAGAGGAGGGTGGAGAATGGGAGGAGCTGTCCTAACAACGGGGTCAG
>NW_007773292.1:9755-10219 GCF_000696425.1 Galeopterus variegatus | reverse complement strand
GTCCTCTCCACCAGAGCCTCGGGCAAAAGCCATGCCGCTTGAAGTGGCTGCAGGGTTTTCATAATGCCACCAGGTGTGAAAAAATGCCCAGCCATTAAACCTCCAAATTGGTAAAGAATAATAGTTTATTTCATCCACAAGTTGTGCATCTCAGGGAAGCAGAGTACACAGCATTACTGTAGGTGAAGCACCAGCATACAGAGGGCATTTTATTTGCATGCAGATACGGTACGTACAGAGATGGCTATCTCTGCAGATAAATGCTTCAGGGACTCTGAGCTTTAGAAAAATGGGGTCTGGCTAAAGTTTCTCCTCTCTCTGCTCTCTCTGTTGCTTTAATCTTTTATATCCTTACATAGGCCAGATGGAAATGGAAGCTTCTACTTACCTAAGGTGTAGAAGTAAATAAACCAACAAAATTTCAGGGATGAACACACACTTAGTATTCAACATGCAATAACTTT
>NW_007773292.1:8187-8620 GCF_000696425.1 Galeopterus variegatus | reverse complement strand
CCAAAGCGAGCCGATTTTTAGCCATTTAGAGCCTGTCTGCTTTGCATAACCTGCAAAACTACAACCAACATCTGCTTGCCATTGATAAGACAGAGGCTTGCGGTTATAAGACCCTAAGCAGCTACTACCTTAGGAGCAATCTGACACAGAGACTCCCTGCTGTGCTGCTGAGCAACAGATATCATCTAGACATCACCTAGACACATGTAAGCCCCTCTGCAATCCCCCTCTCACCTGGGAGTTCCCTTGCCCTCCCCTCTGACCTTCAACAGATTCCTATGAGGGACTTTCCTGCATGCAAACCTATTGGAGCTTCTGTGTGCCCCTGCCACTTCATGGTCATTTGATCAGCCCCCAAATCCCTCAAGCCCCTTACACCAGGCTGCCATGTTTATAACCCAGTGACCCTGATCTCCTGGCAAGACTGACTGGA
>NW_007773292.1:2663-3162 GCF_000696425.1 Galeopterus variegatus | reverse complement strand
TTAACCAAAAGAACATAACAGCTCTAAATGTTTAGACACCAAATAAGATTACTTCAAAATACATGAAAAAAAGTTACAGCACTACAAGGAAAAATAGACAAATCCATAATTACAGTCTGAGATTTCAGCAACCTCCTCTCAATAACTGATAAAACAAGTAGACAGAAAATCAGTAAGGATATAGAAGACTTGAATGACACTATCAACCAAATTGATCTAAAGTCCAAAACACTACACTCAATAACAGAAGACTATACATTCAATCACACATGGAACATTTACCAAGATAGACCACATTCTGGGCCATCAAACATGTATCAATAAATGTAAAAGGATTCAAATCATACAAAGTATGTTCTCTGGCCACAATGAAATTAAATTAGAAATCAATAACAAAATCATAGTTGAAAACTCCCCTAATATTTGAAAATGAAATAACACATCCTTAAATAATTCATGGGCCAAAGAAGGAATTTAAAGGAAAATGAAAAAAATATTT
>NW_007773292.1:0-677 GCF_000696425.1 Galeopterus variegatus | reverse complement strand
GACGTACAGCAGAGGAGGCAGAAGCTCTGCGGAGACCACATGCCCGGCGGGGCTGCTGTCACGCAATTCAGCAGATAGGCTTCACCGCTGCCATCTGGCTCCATTCCCAGCCCGGCCTAGTGCGCACAAAGCAGGGTGATGTCTGGCAGGGGAAGCAGGAACTCTGCGGGTACCACACCGCCGCTGCATGATCCAGCAGCCCGGCCCAGTGCGTGCAGAGCAGGGAGACGTCCAGCGAGGGAGGCAGAAGCTTCGCAGAGACCACACCACTGCTGCATGATCCAGCAGCTTGGCCCAGTGCATACGGAGCAGAGAGACGTCCAGCAGGGGAGGCAGAAGCTCCGTAGAGACCACACACCCTGTGAGGGGGTCGCTGCCACATGATCCAGATCACCGCCACCACCTGGCTCCATCCCAAGCCCGGCCCAGGGCACACGGAGCAGGGAGACATCCAGCAGGGGAAGGGGAAGCTCCGCAGAGACCACATGCTCTGTGGTGCCTCCACGCATCCCAGCAGCCCGGCCCAGTGCCCGTGGAACAGGGAGACGTCCAGCACAGGAGGTGGAAGCTCAGCAGAAACCACACACCCTGTGGTACCGCCCTGTGACCCAGCAGTCTGGCTGAGTCCAAGCTGACCAGAGAGGTGGCTCCCCGGAGAGGCCCAAGACCTGAGGCAA
>NW_007773291.1:3905-4489 GCF_000696425.1 Galeopterus variegatus | reverse complement strand
ATGGTATCTCAGTGTAGTTTTGATTTGCATTTCCAGACCTATTTCCTTAAGTGTCTCTCCTATGTTTTCTTTAAGAAGTTTTATTATTTCAGGGTGTATATTTAATTCTTTAATCCATTTTGAGTAGATTTTAGTGTATGGTGAAAGGTATGGGTCTAGTTTCATTCTCTTGCATGTGGATATCCAGTTATCCCAGCATCATTTGCTGAAGAGGCAGTCTCTTCCCCAGTGTATAGGCTTGGTGCCTTTGTCAAAGATCAGATGGCTGTAGGTGTGTGGGTTGATTTCTGGATTCTCTATTCTATTCCATTGATCAGTGTGTCTGTTTTTATGGCAGTACCATGCTGTTTTGCTTATTATTGCTTTGTATTATAGTTTAAAGTCAGGTAGTGTTATTCCTCCAGCTTTATTTATTTATTTTTTTGCTCAGCATTGCTTTGGCTATGCGTGGTCTTTTGTTATTCTATATAAATGTATGGATAGCTTTTTCCATTTCTGAGAAAAATGTTATTGGAATTTTGGTGGGGATTGCATTGAATTTATATATCACTTTGGGTAGTATGGACATTTTCACAATGTTGATT
>NW_007773291.1:0-2978 GCF_000696425.1 Galeopterus variegatus | reverse complement strand
TTAATTTCTCTCAACAGTGGCTGGTAGTTCTCATTGTAGAGATTTTTCACATCCTTGGTTAACTCTATTCTTAAGTATTTTATTTTTTTGGTGGCTATTGTAAGTGGGCAAGCTTTCTTGATTTCTCTTTCTGCCTGTTCACTATCTTGTTTAATTTCTTCTTGGATCCAAAAAGGTCATTCAGGAGTCTGTTGTTTAGTTTCCATGTACTTGTATATTTTCCAGAGTTTTGCTTGTTATTGATTTCCAGTTTTAATCCATTGTGGTCTGAAAAGATACTCAGAATGATTTTAATTTAAAAAAATTTTTGAGACTTGATTTTTGACCTAACATGTGGTCTGTCCAGGAGTATGTTTCATGTGCTGATGAGAAGAATGTGTATTCTGCACTTGTTGGATGATATGTTCTGTAGATATCGGCAAGGCCCTATTGGTCTAAGGTGTAGTTTAAATCTTGTGTTTCTTTGTTGATTTGTTGCCTCAAACATCTGTCTAATGCTGAGAGAGGGGTGTTCATGTCACCCACTGTTGTCATTTTAGGGTCTATCTGTCGTTTTAGTTCTATGAGTGTTTGCTTTACATGTCTGGGTGCTCAGTGTTGGGTGCATCCATATTTATGATTGTTATGTCTTCTAACTGGATAGATCCCTTTATGATTATATAATGGCCTTCTTTTTCTCTTTTTATTGTTTTTGGTTTAAAGTCTATTTTACCCTACATAAGAATAGCTATTCCTGCCCATTTTCATTTCTATTTGCATGGTATATCTTTTTCCATTCCTTCACTTTTAGTCTGTGTGCGTCTTTATATTTGACGTGGGTCTCTTGAAGACAGCATATAGCTGGGTCTAAGTTTTTTTTTTATCTCATCAGTCTGTGTCTTTTGAATGGGGAGTTTAATCCATTTACATTTAGGGTTGTTATTGACAAGTATTGCTTGACTTCTGTCATTATATTGCTTTTTATTTAGATGTTTTAAATATCATTTGTTCCTTTCATCCCCTTTTATTTTTATCTTCAATGTTAGATTTTTGAGGTGATGTGATTTAGCTTCTTTCTCTTTCTTATTTGCATTTTGGTTTTAATGGCAGGTTTTGCTCTTTCTTGTGAATTCATGATAGTAATGATCATTTTTCAGATTCTGGTGAATTCGTGATAGTAATTATCATTTTTCAGATTCTAGGTGCAGGACTCCTTTGAGAATTCTTTGCAGGGCTGGTTGTGTGGTAGTGAACTTTCATAATTTTTGTTTGTCTGGGAAATATACTACTTTTTCCTCATTTCTGAAGGATAACCTTGTTGGGTATAGAATTCTTGGCTGGCAAAAATTTTTTCTTTTAGTATTTTGACTATATCATACCATTTTTTTCTGGCCTGTAGCATTTCAGTTGAGAAGTCTGCTGTTAGTCTGATGGGGGCTCCCTTGTAGATGAATTGATGTTTTTCTCTTGCTGCTTTTAGGATTTTCTTTGTCTTTAAGGTTTGTCAGTTTGCCTATAATGTGTCTGGGAGAGGATCTTTTTGGTTGAGTCTATTTGGGGATCTTTGGGCTTCCTGGATCTGGAGGTCTGCATCTCTCCCTATTCCTGGGAAGTTTTTTGTAATTATTTCCTTGAATAGGTTTTCAATGCCTTTTCCTTTCTCCTTCCCATCTGGAATACACATGATTTGGATGTTTGTGTGCTTGAGGTTGTCTGCTAGCTCTGTTAGATTTTCTTCATTTAAAAAAATTTTTTTTTTGTCTGACCGAGTTCTTTTGAAAAGACCATCTCTGAGGTCTGAATTCTTCTCCTTACTCTATCCTGCTGCTCAAGCTTTCTGTTCTGTTTTTTATTTCATTGAATAAATCCTTCAGTTCTAGGAATTCTGCTACATTCTTTTTTAAGGTATTAATGTCTTTGTAAATTTCCTCCTTCATATCCTAGATATTTTTTCTTGTTTCACTGTGTTCTCTAATTCATTCTTCTCTTATCTCTTTGAGTTTTCTTAAGATAAGTGTTCAGAATTCCTTTTCAGACATATGAAGGGTCCAGCTCTATGGGGTCAGATACTTGAGAATTACCATTTTCCTTCAGTGTTTTCATATCTTCTTGTTTATTTGTAGTCCTAGTATTTTTTTTTATTGATATTTGGTCATCTGGTAGAGCACTTGTTTCTTCTGTTACTCTGGAGTGTGCTATGAGGGGAAAGACTTCCTTCCTCCTTGTGGGTTCTGCTGGTGACTCTTCTTGTGTTAATACAGTTAAGTGTGTGGTGGGCTGCCTTGGCTCCTGCTCAGGCAGTGGGTGGGGCTCTCCCAGCATGGGCATTTTTAACAACACGAGACAACTGTAATGAATGATATTAGCTCCAGAGATCCAAGACAAATCATTCAGGATTGTTGTTCAGATCTGCTTCTTGACTTGTTCCGTTGTCGACTCCAGCTTTCTTCTTTTCCCTTCCAAAGATGAAAAACATTGGATAATCCCTAATAAACATCTGGTCCTCTAACCTCCTTCTTATAACTTTCTTCCTCAAGAATTCATCCATAACAGTTATCACAAATGCTTGCCAAGTTCAGAGGATGGTGTTAAACATTTTGGTCTGTAGAGTCCACCTTGTAAAATGGTATATCTACAAAACAGACAAAACTTCCTCTTAATAAGATTGACATCGTACCAAAGTAGCTGTCCATTCAGAAAAGGGAAATACCGATAACTTTAAGGGATCACTGGGCAATGACTTGCAGCAATGCAAATTCCCAGGTAACTAAAATGCCAGAGTCCCATCAACAAAATGTCAGCATAAGGAGGACGGGTGATGAAAGGAAGTTCGGACTGACCCCGTCTCACAAGTAACTGTCTTCAAAGAGGCCCTCTCCACATAAGTCCTGCCTGTGTATCAGCAATCACTCTTTTCCCTTATTTCATTGGGCCTATGGCTGATCATGGTCACCGCTGTTACCAGTCTCAAAATACCAAACCATCTATAGTTCTTGCCA
>NW_007773290.1:0-4490 GCF_000696425.1 Galeopterus variegatus | reverse complement strand
GGAGGCAGATCAGAAAATGTCAAGGGCTTATGCCAAGCGGGAAGATCATGAAAATGGTAATGAGTCTGAGAACGAGGGTAGTAGTGTTGACAAGGGCATGGATTTTAGACAAACGCCAGGTTCCAGCTGTTTGAGACCTGGACTGACAGCCAGTGGCCAGTGCTAAGCCCGGGCAAACAGCCCACCTTCTCTTTTCCTACCTTCCTCAGCTCTTACCCACGGGCTCCCAGGCTGGGGAACACGCAGGAAATGCGAGGCAGCTCAGCCAGGCTCTCTTTGATAAATTCTTAAGGCACTTCATGCAGAGTGGAGAGGAAAGGTGCTATTTGGGAATAAAAAGAAAGAGCAACAGCCAGGCAGGGGGCTAAAGCAAACTTACAGGTTTCGTTTAAATTTTTTAGTACCAGAATTTAGCCTTCAGTCAACTTTACAAATGTATGAACACCTCCTGGGTACAAAGCCCTGCGGGGAGCTTGAAAAAAAAAAAAGAGAAAAGACTCCAGGAAGGAATGTGAGAGACCACCATGATCCATCTGCCCACTCACTTGCTCAGTCGACATTTTTAACTGAGCCCTTCCTGTGTGCCAGGTTCTGTTTTGACATTTTTGACTGGGCTCTTCCGGTGTGCCAGCCCTGGCAATCCAGCAGGAACAGGAGTGATGGGGTCCTTGCCCTCATGGAGCGTGTAAACAAGTGGGAGAGATAGGCACTAAAATGATCAACATATAAATCAGGAGTGATTAGTGCCATGAAGAAAGTAGATCAGAGGAGAGAGTTACAGTGGGATTGGGGAGCTGTTTTACAGAGGTCAGGAAAGGCCTCTTGGAGGAACTGCATGAACCAAAGAAGCAAAGGCCGAGGAGGGAATGAGTCTGCTGCCTGGAGAACAGCGAGAGGCCACCGAGGCTGGGATGTGCTCGTCAAGGCAGAAGTAGCCCAAGCAGGTGTTCAGACTTTGTTCCTGCCCTTTCATCCTGGTCCATCTGTTCTGCCCATGTAGCAAATGAGGACACTGTGCCCCGTACCCCCTGCCAACTTATTAAACAAATAGCACCCAGTGACTCTGTACACTATTCTGCCCTGGCTGTCCTAGGTCTACACAGATGAGGAAGGAAGGACACTTGCCCTCATGGGCCTCAGCATCCAGGGGTCTCTTCCAAAGCACTCAGAGAAACAAAGGGACGCTGGCCACAGGATCACTGGAGCCACTAGGCCTCCTGCATCCTCTTCCTCTGTTAATGGTGCCACTGTTCAATTGTTGTCCAGTGAGGAACCCCATTTTAAACCAGTCATCAAGTGCAACTGACCGTACATCTTAAATAGGCCCTCAATATGTCCCGGCCTCATCCCTTCCATTACCAGTGCCCTAAATGGTGTTGTCATTTTAGATCTAGACCACTACGAGACCCTTCCCACTGTTTTTCCTGCCTTTGGGCCCACCCCACCTCCAATTCAGCTTCCATACCAGGCCCAATTAATCTTTCTTACACAGGAGTCCAAACACAGCTCCCCTGCTTGGAAAAAAAAAGGTAGTAACTTCATATCTACCAAGATCTGCTAAAGCCCAAATTCCTGGAAGTCCTTCACCCCTTGGCCTCAGGCCCTCTTTCTGAGTTAAGATCCTGCCTCATCTACACAGACTCTCACTCTGCAGCCACACTGGGCTTGTTTCCTAACATACACTGCTTTTGCACGTGCCAGTCCCTCTTCCTGGAATATCCACCTGGTGGCTAGCTGGTTGAACTCCTACTCATCCTTCAGGATCCCAAACCAAATGGCCTTTCCTCCCCAAAGTCTTCTGCTCTCTCTCTGGGCAGAGTTAGTCTCTTTCTAAAGTCTTGACCTGTGGAATATACTATAAAGCATATGTACCTCACAGGGCCTGGTTTTCCAAAGCCTTGCAGTTTCAAATATTGACCTTGTGGAGGACTGGAAAATTTCCCCAGGCTATTGAGTCTCTGTTGCAAGATAAGAATTGTGGCACAGCAAGGTTGCTGGCTCAAAGACAGACTAGTTACTGATCATTATGTAAAGATACTGAGAAATTGCTGTAAGATCACTTAATTGTCTACCAGACTGTCATCTGGTTTGTTTCACTGAAAGTTACCAGCCTATATTGTTAAACTATAATCCCACCTATGTTCTCTTCCTGTAACTTCCTGGTATTTTCCTGGAAAATAAATGCAGGAAGAGAACCCCAATTCGGGGTTAATTTCCCAAGGAAGGGCTGCCTCTTGCTTGAGTGTTCCCAAGGGAAGTTAACCACTTCAGGGTCTCTCACACTCAGAGGAGATAGGCTTTGAGTAATCCTTTGTGTCTCCATCACCCAGAGGAAGTGGGGTGACAAATCCGTGGGGAGCGAAGCAACACAATGCAACACTGACCATAGTGCATATTTGTATTTTAACATATTATATTGTATAGTCTCCATTTATTTACTTCCAACTCCCCGGGTACTGAGGGAGTCTTTGAACAGAAACAAACATCCTATTCATTTGTATCACCAGGTGCCCTGCGGATATTATTTGGTTAGTGAGTAAATTTGGTGTTTCCAAACTGCTTTTTAGACTGTTAATAAAAAATTTCCATGAAAATATGTTTAGCAAACAATGGCTTAAACATAGTTGAATTTGTGATACTTATATATGTACTATGAGCCCATTTGCATCTTTAAAAATTAGATATATACTTACACATAGAAAATTTTCTAAAAGGATAGAGGAGAAACTGCTAACAGTGTCATCTCCAAAGACTGAGGCTGAAGGATTAAGGGGAGAGGAAAAGAAAATTTTCATTTTTTCTCTTCTATCATTCTATACCATTTGGATATTTTAAAGATCAGTATATGTAATAGTTTATTTTTTCTTGTAAGAGTTTTAAGTAATTAATTTTTTTTTAAAGATGACTGGTAAGGGGATCTCAACCTTTGACTTGGTGTTGTCAGC
Source organism: Galeopterus variegatus (assembly GCF_000696425.1). Classification (NCBI taxonomy): domain Eukaryota; kingdom Metazoa; phylum Chordata; class Mammalia; order Dermoptera; family Cynocephalidae; genus Galeopterus; species Galeopterus variegatus. The sequence goes on along the minus strand of NW_007773290.1, from coordinate 1,545 downwards.
ACCACGCTCAGCCAGTGAGCCAACCAGCCATCCCTATATAGGATCCGATCCCGTGGACTTGGTGTTATCAGCACCGCACTCTCCCAAGTGAGCCACGGGCCAACCCAGTAATTAATTTTAAAAACAGTGAAGTATATGGTAGATGTATTTTAAAAAATAACACCAGCAACCCTAAGCAAAATATATGGAAAACAGTGATTCTGTGTATGTGGAGGAGGTGCTCTATGCTGCATATACCATCCCAGGATGCTCTTGGAAAACATGACCTCCCCAGACTTTATGCGAGAATGATCTCCCAGGAAAAGAAGCCTCCAAGGACAGCCCATCCTCCAAAGAACTTTGAGTTGATTCAACACAGGGTCGTAGAGAAACTAGTGGGATTGAGGTTTGGGTCCGAGAGGCATCTGTCAAGCTGATAAGTGACAGTTTTCATTCGTGCAGTCAACGAATAGGTTTCAGGCATTGTGCTGGACACTGCTCAGGCAGGGCCTGGCTGCCACTCAGAGACAACCTCTGCTCTCCCTTGGCAAGGTCCCCCAAGGGGTTGAATAGGACTTCTGTTCTCTTTAGTGTGCCAAATACTCCCGTCACCACTGGAGAACATCTCCCCCCCACCCATGTATTCTGGTGGGACAGCCAATCTTAGTGTCCCTCCACCATCGGTCACAGGCTGGACAAATGACCCAGGCTGCCCAATCATGGTAGCTCGCATCCTACTCCCTGTGATTGGTTCAAGGAGTGGGCATGAGACCCAGTGGCTCCAATTAGAGTCTTTCTAAGGATTTGATGGATGGACACTAGGAAAGAAAAGTTACTTTTCCATTTGAATTTAAAACTTAAGGTCTTTCCTTATAGTTTTGATCTCAAACTATAAGCCATTTCCCCTGCTCTGTGAGGAGGACTTTTCCAAGGCAAGAGAGGATGAGGCCAGTGTACAAAGAGAAGGAGAGAAAATGGACTCAATAAAAAAAGAAAGTAACAGTAATAGAGACTTGGAACATCACTTGAATTCCTGGATCCAGCCATACCTGAAGCCAGTTTTACCTTAGTGCATTAGTCTGTGTCTGTTGCTTATAACAAAATACCAGGAACTAGATGATTTGTAAGAAAACAAAATTTATTGCTTATCGTCTCAGAGGCTGGGAAGTCCAGGGAACACACCTGGTGGTGGTCTTCCTTGGTGGTGGCTTCAGTGACACAGGGGCCTCACATGGCAGAAAATAGCAGATCAGAAATAGCTCCTCACGCACTCTCCTTTTAAAGGCCTCAGAACCACGCCCACAACCACCATTAAACTACCAACTTACTCACCTCTTCAAGGCCCCAGCTTACAATTACCATAATAGGATTTCCCACCCTCAACAGTTACCGTGGGGATTAAGTTTTGGGGGACATTCAATCCAAGTCACTTAGGAATTCCCTTTTTTAACCCAACTATTTCCTACACTTGCAGCCTAAAGAGTTGCAATGGGAAATAGCCCTGTCCTGGAAAAGACTTAGCGACTTCTGTTAACTGGCTGGATTCTTATTTCTCCTCTACAGGCC
>NW_007773289.1:0-4490 GCF_000696425.1 Galeopterus variegatus | reverse complement strand
AGAATTTCATCTTTATTATATCAATCAGGGTCTAGCCAGGAAAATAGAAACCGACCTAGATATTTCAAACAGAAGATACTTAATACAGGTAATAGATTATAAAGATCTTAGTCAAAGAGCAAAAAAAGGAGGTAATTAGGTAAATCAGAGATTACCTAGGACTGGAGAAACAAGGTGGTGATGACAAGATTTCTAGAGCCTAAGACTGCAGAGGGTGGACCATAGACCCAGAGGCTGGGGAATGAAGAGACATTGTCAGAAAAAGCAGGGGGTGGGGAAACAAAGACCTCTCCCTTTCTTTTCTATCTTGATTTTCCTGCCGGTTAGACAAAATGTAACAGGAAGCCAACTTCCAAAGGGACCTGGGAAATGTGGTTCGAAGCCTTCCGGTGTCATTATCATAGAGGAAAGTCGTGGGACCACACTCAACAAAGCTCAGCGATGGTCTGGGGTAGTTTTGTAGAGAGCTACATGGTTATTAGTAGTATTATGAGGCTGTTGTTCAAGTCTTAATGGACTTGTCAGACCATCCCTTTGACTCGTACTCTTCTCTAAATTAATTGGTAGTTTGACTAATCAGTGTGATTTTTTAAGGCCAAAGTGCCCTAAAGAAAAGCACATATAAGTAAGTTTTTTTGAATTATTCAAATGAAAGAAAAATGTACATGACAAAGAAGTTCCTAGCAGTGGAACTTATAGTAGGAAAAAACCCAGAAAACCACACCTGGAAGCAACCTAAGTGTTTAATAGTAGGCGACAAGTTATGAGAATTTTAGTATATTATTTAGACTATTATGTAGTTATTAGAAATAATAAATATTGGTACTATGTAATGAAATGCAGTCTTTTAAACAGTGTATATTGACTACGTAGTATGGGTCATAATTAATGATAGGCATAAAAAAACAAATGGGACATGGTCTCCTGTTCTTATGGTGACCCTAATCCCACGGAGGAGATTGCCTTAAGAACATAAAAGGAGTGTACAACTTACATGAGAAATTAGAATGGCAAATCTTTCTGTATGCAAAGTTTCTATAGTGAACATGTATTATATGTATAATAAAAGTAGCAGATTTGTGTAATACAATTTTTACAACTCGGTAAAATATAAATAATTATTGGAAAAGGACACATAGTTATGTTGGGGTCATCTCACTGCGGTATTTAGTTTTATGTCAACCCGCCCAGGCTGTAGTGGCCAGTGATTCAGTCAAATACTAATCTAGGTGTTGCTGTGGAGGTGTTTCATAGATGTGCTTAACACCTACAGTCTGTTGACTGTGCATAAAGGAGATTACCCTCAATCATGTGGGTGGGCCTCTGCCAGTCAATTGAAGGCCTTAAGAGCAATCATGAGCTTCCCAGAGAAATAAGAAGTTGTCTCAAGACTGCAGCAACAGCTCCTGCCTGAGCTTCCAGCTGCTGGCTGCCCTGGGATTTTGGATTTCCTAGCCCCTGCAATTGCATAAGTCAGTTTCTTAAAATAAAACTCTTTATTTCATGTGTGTGTGTGTGTGTGTGTGTGTGTGTGTGTGTGTACATATATATAATTTACACACACACACACACACACCCTTCCTATAGGTTCTATTTCTCTGGAGGACCTGACTGATACACTTACTAAACTTTTTTCTTTTAAACAGTCCTTAATGTTGGCTTAATCGTGTATAATTTATTTATAGACTCCTCGTTGAATATTTCTTCTCAGCCCTCCAGCAACTTCTACCTGCCATTGGCCTATAGCTTCCCAAAGGCTGGCTGTAAAAGCAGAATCTAATGGGGAGAAAGTCCAGAGAGTATTAGCTGTGCGTCTTCTTATTTCCCTGTGGCTACCAAGCGAGGCCCGCGGCTGCTCTCAGTCTGAGGCCGGAACCGCCCATGCCCCTGGATGCCATCGGTCCTTGTTGTATCTTAGATGGCTGTGTTCTCATCAAGAGACTGCCGCCCATCCAGGACAGGCTTTGAGGTGACACAGGGCAGTTTGGTAAGACTGGCACAGAAGTCCTGGGAGCCCTGGGTAGCGTGGCGTTCTTCAGTCCCAACTCTGCTCAGAAGGGGATTGGAGTGTGAACCTTGCTGTTCAGCTCTCCAGCCCAAAGCCTGGTCTGCATTTCCTGAGAGGGAGCTCCGTCAAGTGGGTGCCGGCTCTGGGGACAGAACATCGCACTGCGATCCCAGCTCGGCCGCTCTTCGGCTGTGTGACTGCATCCGACTTACTTCACCTCTCTGTGACTGCGTTTGCTCATCTGTAAAATGGGGATGACTGTTCAGCCAGATGTACAGGGCTGTGGTGAAGATGTCAAATACAATATGTAAATTTCCTGGCACATCGCAGGGGATCCCCCACATGGTCATTGCTGTTACTATTATAACCTCGAAGGTGAGGGTGGACTTGGGAAAAATCTCTTGACACATGTCAGCCCCCTAAGGAGTAGAGGCACCGGTCCAACCCTCCTCCCAGATCTGGCTGAGGATAAAGAAATGTTATACTTGCAAAGCACACGGAGCCCTCAGAAGAAACACGGATTTTACTGTCAGTTAATATCGCCTCCATGTTAGTAGAGAATAATATATTAATCAACTCTATAAATAAGTAGGAAAAAATTACCATCTTGCAGAAATTTTGTTTTTGAAGCTATGCTCTTTTCCCAGAAGATAGGCAGACAGTAAATAAATAGCATTTTTTTTCTTTCTTTTTTTTTTACCTTCTTCCTCCACTTGGCACCTTGTTTAGAATTATCTTGGGCTGGTGGGCAGGTGCCTATTTGCACTATCATGTTCTTCTAGGCCCGAGGACTCAATTCTGGTCAGCTCTCATGTATCTGCCTGAGAATTATGCATTTAATGAAGCATCTTCCAGGTAAGCTTTAATCCCAACCAAGCTTTCTTCTAGCACCCTCTCTCCCTCAGCCCTCCCCCAGCTGATGTGTGCTTAGGAAACGCAAACTAATTTTAAAATTCGCTGGAGCAAAACATGATTAGAATGGTTAAGTCTGCTACCAAAAATAAAATCAGCTAATGCATTTCATATATTTAGACTCCCAAAATTAAGTTGAAATGATGCTTAGTTCATCCAAAGTTTGGGTTGATGGATGTCATCTCACATCTCTCTGCTAGTTGACCTTACTTTTTCTGGCAGGAATAAATTTGGTTCTCCTGTAGATGGTATCACCTTTTCCATATCCCAGGATACCCTCTCGCCCAGCGGAAAATGGGGTCATACACCCTGTCCAAGATGCTGGAGAAGAGGCTCCACAGTGCTGGGAGAAGGACGAGGGGAGAGGCACTTCCAGCTCCATCCGAACGAAGGCCGTCCCATTGTCTATCCAGCTGTGCTGGATGGCCAGTAGTCAGCGAGAAAGGTGCCCAGTCAGAGCACGTGCTGGCACTGGGAGAGGTGCAGGAAAGCTCAGCATTGCGGCACAGCATGCCTCGCAAAGTATGATTGACTGCTGCACTTTGTGGCGTGGGCTACAAGGAGACACTCAAGGGAGAGTCACCCATGAGGGCTGGCATGGTTTTCATGCTGGAGGAAGCACCTGGGTTAGGGTTAGGGTAGGTTATGAGATGAGGTAGGGCACTTAAGGTGAAGGAATCAACTCGAGCAAATATGATGATGTAGAAATGAGCAGGGCATGGGTGTGGGACAACACAGGACATTAGCCTGACTGGAAAAGAAGCTCTGTTGGAGAGCTACAGGAAACGGAGGTGTCTTAAGGCTCTTTTCATTGAAAGGAACAGAAAACAATCTCTTCCATTTTTCTACATTCTGTGATGTTGTTGTGGATCAGTCGTGCGGGAGGGGGACAGAGGAAGGGGGCAAAATATTGGGTGGGAGAAGGAAAAAGGAGGAGGGGCAGGGTTGATGCCTGTGGCACCCTCCTCATTCTTGCAGGGGAGACCAGGTGGTGTCCAGCAGTGATTGGTCATTGCTGGGCTGGGTGCAGATGCCAGGGGAGTGTGGCTGAAGCCCTCGTCCCCTTCCACTCTTGCGTGGAACCCAGGGCATTTCTTGCGGTGGGTCGGTGGTCATGGCTGGACTGGTTGCAGGTGTCAGGAGGCATGGCTGAGGCCCCCAGCCCTTACCGCTCCCTGGCTTGGTAGCCCAGGGACTTCTGGTCTTCTAGGTTTTATAGGTGATGTGAGGCCTTTACTAGTTAATATCAAACTTTGTCTCTGGTTGCGGGTACTTAGTTTTTTCTTTCAGTTCTGTGTTGGATCATTTGCTGTTCCCACCACTTAAACTCTGCACTGGAACTAATTTGTTGTCCTTTGCTTACTTCTAAAATGGGGGAACTTCCTGTGGGGACCAGCACTTGAGCTCTGTGGTTGAGCTAAATTGCTGCTTTGCTGCTGATTCCCTGGGGAAGGCTTTTTGTACAGCTCAGGTTTTAATTGTTGACATTGTAGGTACTTCCAGGTCTAGTGAGATTTGGTGCATCTGGGTTGTGTAGAAACACTGATCTGGGCCTGAGCCTTTTCATCAA
>NW_007773288.1:0-4491 GCF_000696425.1 Galeopterus variegatus | reverse complement strand
TCCCTTTTTCCCTTTTTTTTTTTTTTTTTTTTTTTTTTTTTTTTTTTTTGGCAGCTGGCTGGTACAGGAATCCAAACCCTTGAACTTGGTGTTAGAATCTCATCTTTAGACATTTGTTCTACTAGAGAAGCACAAAAAGAGAGATGAGATTATCCTTTTAATAAAATAAATGAAATCTGTAGCCAGACCATTACTACTAACTAAAAGCTTGTATTTTAAACTAACTTTTCTAAAGCTTGTAAAAACATTCTGTATTCTTTGGGAAGAAGTAGATACACATATATTCATTATTGTTCTCAAAAGCTTTCCCATGTTTTAAATATTTCATTAATAAAACACTAAATAAAAACTCACAACATAAGCTTTAGTTTTTCATAGCTCAAATTCATTATCTTGAGACTTACTTTTCCCCAAAAGCTTTTCTCCAAAATTCTGCAGCATCTGCTTTAGTAATCCGAAATGTGTCTCCTTGAAAGAGTCCACTTGGAAAGATTCCTTTTAGTTCTGCCAGCATGTGGCTGAAGATCAGGGACAGTTTGGTTAGGTTTCGCCTACAAGTGATCAGAAGTGCAATAATTAAATAAAGACAAAATTATTTTATAGGTACTGAATTTACTATACAAGATGTCTAATTAACATGAACATTAAAATACATTTAGAAAGAACCTCTTCAAATATACTTTCTGGCCAATATTACTCAAAGATATAGAGAACTAGGGAAGAGAGGAAGGAATGTGCTGTTGACAATATTAAATGCTCTGTGATATTGTTATCTTTGTTCAAAGGGCTTCAGAAACCGTTTTGCTATAACATCATATGACACATGTGAATATAATGGAAGAAAGACTGTTGCATTCACTGGGTCCATTCCTATCCTCTCCACTCAATCAGATGTAAAACATAGTAAATAAGAGGAAAAAAAAATTTTTTTTTTCCTTTTTGTCTTTTTTTCGTGTCCGGCAACAGATCGCAACCCTCAGTGTCGTGCCCGTACCAGACCGGGACCGGCAACGGGATCGCAACCCTCGGTGTTGCACCCGCACCTCGCTCAGCCAGTGAGTGGCCGGTCTGTATGTGGGATCCGAACCCTCGGCGGGAGCGCCACCGCACTCCCAAGCGGCGCACTGTAGCAGTGCGCCACCGGGCCGGCCCTAAGAGAAAAATTTTAATAGTCATATATTTTAGACCTTTTAATCTTTTTTTTTTTCCTTTTTGTCTTTTTTACTGACCGGTAACGGGATCGCAACCCTCAGTGTTGCGCCCGCACCACGCTCAGCCAGTGAGCGGGAACCGGTCTCCACATGGGATCCGAACCCTCGGCGGGAGCGCTGCTGCGCTCCCAAGTGGTGCACTCTCCAGTGAGCCACTGGGCCGGCCCAGACCTTTTAATCTTAAATTAATAAGACTTAATAACTCTGAACATGAACCAACTTACTTTTTTAAGATAACAGCTAAGAGAAATCAACAAATAAATGTTAGAGCTTGTACACTGCTATAAACATTCAACCACAAGAGAAAGGAAATGTTAGAAAAGCAAAATACTTATTTCCTGATTTGCATAAACTGTTCTAAATTTTTAAAAATACATATATTTATCATTATTCAACTCATCCAAATTAAAGACAAATAAAAATTCTCAATAAAAAGAACTATTTAAATATCCAGATTTAACAAATGTTTTTACTAAATCAGACCTTAAAGAAGTAAATTTTACAAAACATCCCCTCTTCCTTTACCAAAAATGAAATGCTAACATCCAAACCACATAAAAATTTCTACATATAAGTGGATATGCTAGTATTCTTTTTTTTTTTTTTTTAAAGATGACCGGTAAGGGGGTCTTAACCCTTGAGTTGGTGTTGTCAGCACCATGCTCAACCAGTGAGCTAACCGGCCATCCCTATGTGGGATCCAAACTCGTGGCCTTGGTGTTATCAGTACCGCACTCTCCCAAGTGAGCCACGGGCCAGCCCCACTCGTACTGTTTTTAACAACTAGTTAACTTTGTTCTAATAACCTCTGCTAAATGAATGTGATTATAGAGATGCTATACAGTACCAAATTTAACACATCAGATGACGTCTGTACTTTTAGGTATGTACTTTGATCATTTTATCTTTGTTATTTTTAATGATACTGTCATACAAAACAGGATATAGATGCTTCAGATACTGTTATATATCAAACCAGTTACAAATTATACTCGCTTATTTTCCCTTGCCTCAATAATTTGTATTTACATATTCAAAAGTCTATTTCCTATAAATGAATTATAAATTTATATATTATTGATTGCTCAAAAATCCTCTTTATCAGAGATAGATTTCTCTTTGTTTACACTATACTTGAGGGTCAACATCAGTACTATCTTCGTCTTTCCTGGATAAAATGCAGCAGCAGATTAACCAAGTCTCTTTAGCTTTCTTTTGCAAAATGCTGCTGAAATCTTTCTAATCAGCTTTTCCACAAATCAGCTTCAGTTTTTTGGTGTTTGTCTTCTTTCTTATACTGAGCTATTCCCTTTCTAGTTTCCTCTTTGATTTTATCAAAAGTGATCAAATTAATATTCTCTGAAGACAGTCTAAAATAATTCATATACCAAATAGCTCAAGTGTAAGATAAAAATACATGCACTTAGCCTATCCCTAACCCCTATTAACTGTTTTCCTCCTTGCACTTTGAGATCCTTTGATTATTGCTCGTTAGGACTTCCACCATTTGCCAAAGAAGATTCAAATACAGACAAGATCAAGAATATACCACAAACAGGTCTTATAATACCAAGGTTGGACTGGCCAGCACCAAAAAGAAAAAGAATATAATCACAAATAGAATATGAAACAGATAACTTGATAAAAAAAAAAAACTGCAAAGTACAAATTATTCCCAGTGAATTTACTTTCAAATCTTCAGCAGGACACTAAACTGCACAATCAGTGAGTGGCTTGAACCTGAGCTATATAACATTCAGCCAAATAGTAATCCTTAAAGATAGGGAGGAAGAGCCCATGAGTCCCTTAAGATATGCTAAATTACTGAGATCCTACTATGTGTAAAGAACTATGCTAAACAGTATAGCAGAATAACATATGAGATGATAAAAAAAATACACATCACACTCCCAAGGTTACAACAGAGTCCCTTCCGAAGAAAACAGGTTTGAATCTTACTTCTTCCTGAAAAAAACATTTTCTTGGGTTTTCCAATGTTGTTCTCTCTTGGTTCTCCTATTTGCTTCTGTTCATTCTTTGGCTTTTCTTCCCATCCTCTTACGAGGTATTTCCCAAGAATTTGCTATTTTCCATTGTTTCTCCACATACTCTCTTCTCTTCCTTTGAAATCATAGAGCTTCAAAAACTACTTTGCAAATAATTCCCAAATCCTAGGCCTTGGTAGCTTTCCAATTGCCTACCACATTTCTCCACTCAAATGCTAGCCCTCCAAATAACATGCTCAGAATTAAAAACTAATCTTCCTTCTTAAATCTGCTCTTTCCTCATGTTCCCTATTTCTTTTTTTTTTTTCCCTTTTTGTCTTTTTTACTGACCGGTAATGGGATCACAACCCTCGGTGTCGCACCCGTACCAGGGACCGGCAACGGAATCACAACCCTCGATGTTGCGCCCGCACCGCGCTCAGCCAGTGAGCGGGAACCGGTCTCCACATGGGATCCGAACTCTCAGCGGGAGCGCCGCTGCGCTCTCAAGCGGCGCACTCTCCAGTGCGCCACCGGGCCGGCCCGTCATGTTCCCTATTTCTGTATTTAAAAACAATACCCTTACCGGCCTGCTGCCAAAAAAATAAAAATAAAATAACACTATCTTACTTCCCACAAGTTCAAAACCTTAAGAGTTATCTTGGTCTCTTTCATTTCCCTTGTACTCCATATCTGATGTCAATTTACTAACAATTTGTTGCCAATACTACCTTTGAATCACCTGCCTACTAGGTAATTTAAATGCCAGTCCTTCAGTCTCTTCCTATGCAGGTCCAATCTTACCACATTTACTTGCCTTTTAAGGTGGAGAAAAAAATAATCAATTTCCACAGTGCCAATGGGATAAAATCCAAACTTAGCTTGGATTTTAAGACTTTCCACTAACCCAGATCTAACCTAACCTTTCAAATTTCTTAGTTCTTCACTAGTATGTTCCAACATAACTGAATACTTTGCTTTCCCACCTTTCAGCCTCTGCTTATCGCTTTCCCTAGTCTGAAATAAGACACAGCTGCAATGTAATTTTGTAAGAAGCTGGCTAGATGTAACAAAACTCTAAACTGCCCCAGCATTTTCTCTGTTCTCTTGTCACCTGAACCCATCTTGTGCTACAGTTATCTGTGTACACAAGGGTTGAATCCATTACTGATATGTATTTATATCCCTCCAGGCACCTGGCACAAATTTCTAACTTACTCTGTACCTTCAGAAAACATGTGAGTGACTATCATGTGCTAGGTTCTGGGGATGAATACAGCAATGAACAAAACAAA
>NW_007773287.1:3287-4491 GCF_000696425.1 Galeopterus variegatus | reverse complement strand
TTTTTTTTTTTTACTTTGTTCAGTTGCCAGCACAATAGGAAAAAGAAGGCTGGAAGTAGTACATTAGGAAAAGAAGTAGGCAGGTCTTCAGTGCACAATCTGAAGGGGTCATCAGAGTATTTTTAAGTACTCAAGAATAAGTATAAACATAAATAAAAACAATATAATTTTCCACCTATCTGGCAAAGATGAAAGAGTTGAACATAATCAAGCTGGCAAGAATATGTAGAAACACGCATTTTTATGCAATATCAGTTGGTGCCTTCTCTAGAAGGTATTTTGGCAATATGTATCAAAATGTAAAACNCTTAACCCTTGACTTGGTGTTGTCAGCACCACGCTCACCCAGTGAGCTAACCAGCCACCCCCATATGGGATCCGAACCCGTGGCCTTGATATTATCAGCACCACACTCTCCCAAGTAAGCCACGGGCCGGGCCAGAGTCAATACAAATTTTAAATCCTTGTTTGTAAAGCTTCATTTTAGATTAGGCAATGAACAGGTAAACAAATAATCACAATGGAAGTGAACAAAAGGGCTGCAAGTATCCTGCTCAGGGAGTGACTGTCTGAGGGAAGAGAGGAAGACTTCATTAATGGAGTGGACTTAAAGGACAAGTAATAGTTTCCCAAGAAAAAAAGAAGAAAGCATACTCCAAGCAGAAGGAATAGCCTGTTCAAAGGTGTGCAGGCATGAACAAACACAATATACTCAAAGAACAGCAAGTCATTTGGTTTGGTTAGAATAAAGAGAGTACAGGGAGAGTGAAATTTGGACTTAAATTTGCAGGTATTAAGAAAACACAGGAATTAAAGCAAGGGGGTGATGTTATCAGATTTGTGAAATTAATGGAAGGAGAGGAGATTGAAAAGGAGGGTTCCTAGGAATAAACACAGTAAGTAATACAGGTCAGAAGTAGGGAGATAACAGGAAGGACTCAAGAGACATTCAGGATCTATAAGCAATTTGACTTTGTGAGGCATCAGACATGTAGCTAATCAGTAAAGGAGTCAGTTATGATTAGAATGTCTGATTCAGAGAGCTGGGAGATGAGTCATTCCACCAATATTTACTGAGCACCTAATACATGCCAGGCACTATTTTAGGCGCTGAGGATATTGCTATGAACAAAACAGGAGAATAAAAACAACCCAGTTTTTGGAGCTTAAATTCAAGTAGATGGTATTCCATTATTGGAAGGAA
>NW_007773287.1:0-2279 GCF_000696425.1 Galeopterus variegatus | reverse complement strand
AGCAAGAACAAATTTTTTAGTGAATAAAAGGAAAAAAGGTTACAATACAGCATGTACTATAATAGCCCACTAACGTTAAACTGATCTCTGCATAAGAATATATAATTCTTAAACAATACGTAGATCAGCAGATAGAATTAGAGGTTGAGGTCTGAAAGGATGTTCTAAAAGTTATCTCTGTGTAGTAAGATTCTGGATGATATTTAGTTTTTTTTTTTTTTTTGTATTAGATGTTTCATTGCATTGAGAATTTATTATTCTAGTTTGAAAAGCTATTTTTATTTTGAAGAGAAAGGGAGGAATGTTTATATAAGGGTAATTTTAAAAGTCTGTGGAAAAATAGAATTAGAAGATAATTCAAATCCTTCCATGAACTTTTTGAAGACCCCTTGCATATGTGAAGGTTTATTATAGGAAAACGGACCTAGGTTAATAGGAAATGCAAAGGTAGGGGAAGAGAGTGACAATAGTGTGGCATATAAGGGGGGAGGCAGAAGGACAAGGACATTAAGGCAGAACATCCACTGCACAGGTCTTTGGCCAACAAGTTTGGCCCAGAACACCTGGGTGGTTCCTTAGAACTAGGGATGGGGCAGTATCTCTGTGACCTTTGTAAGATAGATATTTATAACCTAAGGACAGCCTGTATTCATTTGCTTCTAGTAGTCTAGAACCAAGTGGCATCTTCTGTGCATATGCAAATATGCAAAATCATTGTTGAGAAATAAACAACAATCCCAAACCCCTTTCTGTGGCAACCAGAATCCTACCTGGAACAGGGCCAGAAAAAGCCATGTTTCTAGCACTTCTGAGAAAACTGGCTGCTGCTTATCAAATTAAAATGCAAAGCAGCTCACTCCTGTGTCACCAGGAACTGTCAGAAAGGGATTATGGTTCCCACCCCAAGGATGCAGGTCAGCTAAGCAATACCCATCTTCCTGTGCTGAGAAGGAGGGAGAAGGAGGAGAAAGATTAGGCCTGTTTCCAAACAGCAGTCCCCCCTGCTTGTTACCTTGGTAACCTCCTTTCCCTGCGCTGCTCTCATTTGTCTCTCTCTGCCTGACCTTCATGTTGCTCTGACAGTAACTGAGGAGGAAAAGGTGCCTGCCTGCCAGCTAAGCACTCAAGCTGGGGGCACTGGGCAACAAAAAGAGGCACTCAAAATCCCTCTCATTCTAGACTCTAAACTGTGACCTTAGAGCGATTAGAGTCCTGAAAGAGATTTCTGGGGGCACTTGTCATTCCATCCTTCCTCCCCTGTTCTCAGGGCCACCTCACTTCTCTGATATACCCTTTTAGTGTGAGGAATCTGAGTCAGAGTCAAGTGGGTAGGGGAGAAGTCACTGAGAAAAAACCAGGCATGACAAGCTGAAGAATAGAGATAATAAAATATTAACTCAAAATTGCCTGAGACAACTATCAGTATAATGGTTAAAGTACAGCTTTAGTTTCCTCTCTCTTCAGAATTCATGTGCTCACGGGCCGGCCTGTGGCTCACTTGGGAGAGTGTGGTGCTGATAACACCAAAGCCACGGGTTCGGATCCCATATAGGGATGGCCGGTTTGCTCACTGGGTGAGCGTGGTGCTGACAACACCAAGTCAAGGGTTAAGATCCCCTTACCGGTCATCTTTTAAAAAAAAAAAAAAAAAAAGAATTCATGTGCTCAGTCAGTGGAAGAGTGAGGGCAATTAAAGTACTAGAAACAGGGCCCAAATATTGAGTGCTTTTTATTGTTTTTTCAAGTTGGATATGTAGAATTCAATCATTTAACAAATAATTAGTGAGAATCTCCAATGTGCGGCACCTGTGCTACACCTTGGGTATAAAGTGTTAAATGAAAGAGATTGGTAAATAAATATAAATTAGAAACTGCTATTAAGGAACAAATAGGGCATGTGATAAGAGAACAATGTGATGGGAGCTACTAGAGTAGTCAGAGATGGCATCTCTGAAGAGTGTAGATTTAAACTGAGACCTGAAAGATGAAAAGGAACCATGCACGCAATGAGCAAAGGGATAGACCTCACAGGCAGAGAGAATCGCACATGCAAACTCCTAAGGCAGGAAAGAGTTTGGTGCATATTTCAAGTCCATATATCATTTCATATTACTAGACACACCCATGTAAAAATGAGTCTGCTAATGCTAGAAGCATAGGTGGCCCAGGGAATGGGCAATATTAAAATAGCTAGTCAAATGTTATCCACTGAGTTAAAAAATGACAGTTATCAGCACTGCACTCTCCCCCCCCCGGGGGCGCCTCCCCCCCCCGCGCCC
>NW_007773286.1:0-4491 GCF_000696425.1 Galeopterus variegatus | reverse complement strand
TCTGGCGATTTCTTTCATAATTGTTAAAGGCCCAGGTATCTTTTAAAAGGTATCCACCCAGAGATGGTTCATTTTATCCTACACTCACTGTCCCACTCTTGACATTCATAGAACCTCATTAGCAAAATAACTCGGTGTTACTAGAGTCAAATAGAGTTTTCCAACATCTATTTCATTACCATCTTTATCACCAGCTCTCTAGACAAAGTTTGAAGTAGAATCTCAGAATTTTAAGTGATTGTGAGTGCTAAGCACAAATCTATTATTCTTTTCATATTCATTTTTACATTCACAATTTTTTGTGATCAAAAATAATTGAAGCTTCATGAATTCTGGTGTATGATTATTTCATTTGGGGCCCAGTAGCAGGAGATCATATTTGAGGTGGAGAATCCTTGTAATTATCGACATATGCAGAATACATGAGCACAGAGCAGAGTGGAAAGGCTTTATTGGAAGCATTCCATGATTATTATTAAGCTGTCTTGTGAAGGTACTCCCCAAAGATTATCTTTTCTACTAAGGAATAAAGCTTGAAATGGGAAAGGGAAAACTGTGATTGAACCAAATAGGAGAAACTCTCTTACTGAAATTAAAACATGCATGTCGATTTGGAGTCTGGCATCAAATAATCCTAGTACAGACTGCAGCACCAGTGTTATATCCCCCATCAGGGACAGAGGGCTCTAGCATGCTGTGACCACACTGAGACTGGGATAAGTGGGCACTGTGGATCAGGATCAATAAGATGGCCCAAATGAACAATGGAAAATGGCCTCATGATTACATCTTCTTAAAATACAATTTTAGTAAAGATGGCTTAGCCTATCCTTTTTTATTATCCAGAGATATATCTATTGGTGCCAGTGTCTATAATATCAACCAAATCCAAAAATTCAAAAAGAAATCCTGAAAATTAATCCTGCCCTAGTTCTATGCATGACTTCCTAAGGCCACTGCATCTAGCAGGGTACAGTAACATGCCAGGCAATAATTTTGCAGAATCCATCTGGATACATCTTCTGTGAAATAAATAGATCCAGACTTTTTTTTTTCTTAGAATCTCAGTTCAGACCCCTTATACACTTTCACATCTTGCTAGCCTTTGGCATTTCAAAGCAATTAAACTGCTATCACACATCCCACTAATGGTTTCAACAGGCTTCATTTTATGGTGTTATACCAGAAGACACAGTACACCCTGAAATTTACAGAGTCATCCTTGCAAGAGCCAAAAGGAAGGGTATTGTATTGTAATCACTGCTGGATGTTAACAAATGAGAAGTTGGTCTTTGATACTCAGTGTCATTCTTCCATCCATGCATGCCTGTTTAGCTCTAATAAGAAAATGACCTAAGCATGAATATAAAATAAGGTATCTTTTCCATATTAATATCTTCACACTCAAGGAAAATCCCATATAGAAATGGCTAAAGAAGGTCGTTTCCCAGTAAGAACAGGCAAAAGTGTTATGGGCCAGATGTTAGATTTTCCTTCCAAGCCCCACATATTTCTTTTCTGCGCATGATGTTTTAATGAATTTTGAAAAGAACAGTTTTCATGCAATTGACTTGCAAAAGGCAAAGGCAGTTATCTATAGAACTTCCCCAAATGTCTTCCCCCCCTTTTTTTACCTTGCAGGGTTAGTCTGAGGATTACGATTGATTTGAGTACCCTAGGTCATAAGAAATACTGTGTGTCATATACACAGTGATAATAAATGGGTAAATACGTAGTAGAAAGAGATTCTGAAAACTTGAGCTCGGGTCGCTATGATTTTGCACAGGTTCTTTTAATGTTCATGAGACAGTTTCTTCAGCTGTAAAATGTGAATAATATATCTTGCTAGTAGGATTGCTGTAAAGATTTTATTAGCTAATATGTAACAAAATATATAGGTAGATATTATTTTTACCTCCGCTATAAAATTTCCTCTATGCATCTTATTTTGAGAAGCATGCTTGATGCATTAATGCAATAGGATTAGGAAGTAGATACTTTGGTGCATTTCCTATTTTCACCTTTATACACTGAGCATGATTTTTTTTATCTCAGCTCAGTCAAATCTTGATTCTATTCTACCAATGCATAGAATTTAATGCATCTAAAATGTGCATCCAAAGAAGGAAATATCTAGACCAATATGTGCTTGAAGAGTGAGGGATAATGCATCCAAGGATTAATAAGGAGAAATTTATCTTCCTAAAATGTTTTTATGAGAGAAGCAAAAATGTTTAAGATAACCCATATAAAAAGATACTGATACCATCTGTTCTCTGTAGCCAACTCTCATTTCCTGTGCTCCTGGCATGAGGGAAAGGGTATTTAGGAGTCATGTTTTACAGAGTCTCAGGCCCTGTGTTGGAGATGTTAGCCTAATTAACCAGACATTTCCAGGAGAAACGCCAGTCCTAACACCCTAAGTAGGTGGTTCTCAAAGTGGGGTCCCTGGACCAACAATATTAGCATCACCTGAGAACTTGCTGGGAATGCAAATTCTGGGCTTCACTGAAAACTACTGAATCAGTGGGACTGAGCAGTCTGTGCTTTAACAGTCCTCTGGTGATTCTGATGCACATGAAGGTTTGAGAACCACTGACCTATGGCATCCACTGGATGTAGTAGATTAACTTCTCTCCTGTGCATTTGAATGGTGCTGATAAAATGCCATGCCTAGAAGAAATGAAAAAATAGTCTCTCAAATCATATTTTTTCTGTAGTTTCAACAAGGAATTTGTAGAAGGTGCTCCCCAGATACCTCATCCCTTATCAGGTGCTTAGACATTTGCACCCAGCCACATTTATTCTCCTGTCAGTTGGACCGTGGCCTTCTGTTTTCAAACTTGGTATCACTCTTTCTGGAGGGGGGAAAAATATTCCCATTATCCTACTGCCTTATTGTCCTTTTTTAACAACTAGAGATTCCCACAAGTACGTCATCTCAGTTAGCTGCCCCCACTTCCTTACCCCTCGGTCCCTCTGCAGTTCCTTGCGGTCTTGTTTCCACCTTCACCTTTGATGTGAAATTGCTCTTGGGGACTTGGACCCATCCCCTGCTTGCCAAATCACAAGGCCCTCGTCTTCCTCAAAGATTTCACGCTCTTGATCTGCTCAGCCTGGATCTCTCTTTCCTTACTTTTTGTGATACAAAGATGTAGCCTTTCTCCTCCTTGACCCTTTACTGATCCCTTTGTCCCTTCGTCTAGCCATAGCCAATCCCTAAGGTCTGTTGCTTAGAGAGCTCTGGGGGGAGGGAGGGTGGGATCTCTCCTTCTCCCCCTTCCTTTCCTCTCACATCCTCTTAATCCTACAGCTTTCCTTTCACATCCCTGCCTTCCTTCCAGGTACAAGTATCACCTCCTTGTGAATGATTTTCAGTTCTACGTCTTCAGCATTGACTTCATCCGGTATCAGTCTACAATCTCTGCAGAAGGCTCTCCCTATGTCATTTAAAACTCAGAACTTCCAAAGAGAATCCATCACTCATCTCTCTCAAAACAACTTCTCTTCAAAATGTACCTGTGTTGTCAGGGGATGCCCTTCTGTCCGTCACCCTGTTCACCTTGACTCCTTCTTCTTACTCACTAACATTGTGTGAGTTGGAAGATTCCATGGTTCATTTCTCATGTGATTTCTTCTTTCACTCACCTTTTCCGCATCCTGGCTTATGATCTCCTGTGCCTGCACCATGACAGTAACTAGTTTCCTGCTTCGGTCCTGCCACCCTTTGATAACCCATATAATCAATGCCGGATCAATCTTTCTAGAATATCAATTAAATTACATCATTGCCTTGATTGTTGGCTATTCATGGCCTGCAAATTAAATTCAGCAATGCATTCCAGGCTTTCACATCTTCCTCCAGGAAGCCACTGTTCAGAATATCTGGTCTTATTACCTTCCCTCCATGAATTCAAATCTTACTCAAGGATTTAAGAGCCATCTCAACTCTTATTTCTTACAAGAGAATATCCAGTCTTCATTAATGGCCTACTTTTCTGAAATTTTACAGAAATTTTCTGATTATTCCTTATGCTTAAAAATTATTTGAATTTCATGTAAATGAAAAGGAATGTTCACAGGAAGCCTAACATAATGCTTGAAACTTAGGAGGATAAGTGTAGCTTTCTTCCCAGTGAGATGATGACATTCCCAGTTGCAGGGAATATTTTCTTCTTTGTGTTTTGCAGTCATGACCTCCAACAGGGGGTGATGATAGCTCCACATCATGTGTGCTGATGGATGGGTGGGTAGAGAAAATAACCAAGTCTCTGTAACCAGTGTTGGCCACTGAGTGATCATACACTCACTTGAAATAAATATCAACCAGATTTTCTATTTCTTTTATGAGAATTTAAGGAAAAAGCAAAAATAAAGGAATAATAAATGAAAAATTATCTAAAAATAATATGTCAGTAATCCACAAATAGGAATTTTGGCTGCTGGCTAATCAAGATCTCATTCTGCTTATTGTTTGCTCAAGTTTCACAC
>NW_007773285.1:0-4491 GCF_000696425.1 Galeopterus variegatus | reverse complement strand
GGTGGAAGCAGCGGCATGGGTCCTGCAGCAATCACAGTGAGTGGAGCACCCTGATGGGCATATGGCACAGGAAAGAAACAGACAGTGGCTTTTTAAGCCATGGAGATTTGGAGATTGTTTGTTATTGCTGCAAACCTTTGCTTCGCATGTGTTAGCCAAAGGCAGCTCTTTGTAATAGGATACGAGTCTTGGACAGCAGGCAAAGAGGCGCGTTCCTTCACAATCGCCTCTGTCTTGTCTGTTGCACAAGCTCAGCTATCGCCCCGTTATTTTGCATTGCAGGGTTCAGAGCTGTAACCTATATTTCCTATAACAACCTCCTCGGCGAGGATTAGGGTTTATTTGTTATCTGCATCTGGTACATCTATTTAATTAGTTCTAATGTGTTTATTTTTCTTATCTTTTCAATCACTCTTTTAATATTTAATTTATATTTTATTTTTGCTTCAATGCCTCCTTTTTATGCCATAGAATTGAGATTTTATTCTAGCTTTGCTGTCCATTAATCTCTCCTCTGGGCCCTCAGATGGTTTTTCAAAGCTCGTGAACATGGTTTAGAATATTTCTACTGAGTTTGCACCTCTGAGTGTAGAGTTCACAATTTGTAAATACGGGATCTGAGGATTACAGAATGTGCCATTCCACCCTGTTAGATCAATAAGACTGGGGGTGAGTGGGTACACAACTATTTGATTAAGTTAAATCCTCAAAAAATAAATATTAAAACATTTGTTTGCAGTGTACAAATTTAAAGGAGATCAAACATGTTTAAAGGTATACACTGTAGAAATAAATTGAGAAGGGATTAAATAAAACAAATATTCAAAATCACATTCAGACTTAACACAGAACCTTTGCACCTCTGCTGCTGGCCCATGTCCACATTTTAAATTAACACCAGTGGTTTCCATTGTTCACCAGGATGGCGCACACTCCCCACCTGGAGTGGTCACATGAAAACTTGCCCCACAGACCCTGAGGACCAGGCCTTGGGTTGACATGTGGAAATGAGCAACATTGGTAAGAGCTCACTGTGTTTCGGGACCACCAGGTGCTCACATGCCTGACCTCAAGGAATCCTCACATAGGCTTTTGGGGCAGCTATGATGTGATCCTTATTTATAGGTGAGGAGTTTGAGTCCCACACTTGGCCATAGTCTTGCACCTAATGGGTGGGATAGGACAGGTCTCTACTAACACATATCACAAGGATACTGTGATCGGTAGATGCACACAGAATTGGAGAAGGGGACATAGAGGGGACCCATAGTGAGGATGGTGTTGGATGGATGTGATTCATCCCTAGCCCAGGGTGTGAAGTCACTGCTACAGAGTCCTGACCTTGTTGAAGATGAAGCCTTAATCATCATCCAACTGCTTGCTGTTCATTGAATGCCTGCCACATGCTATGGAAAGTTCTGGAAACTGTGGATGAGACACTGAACAGGTCAGATGATGTTCAGGCTGATGTTCTGGTGGAAGAAGCTGACAGTAAGCAAGTCATATGGTTCCAGGTAGTGATGTGTGTTGTGAATGCTATGATTTAGGACAGTGTGTCAGGTTGTATGGGTGTGTGTGTGTGTGTGTAGATGTGTGTTTGTGCAAATGTGTAGGTGTATATGTACAGTTTATGTGTGTGGACTTGTAAGTAGGTACACATATGTGTGGGTGAGTTTGCAGGGGTGTGTGTGTGCATTTGTAAGTGTGGAGGTATGTGTAGGTATCTGTGTTTATGTGTGTGTGCATGTTATGTGCACGTTTCTGTACATGCAATGTAATTTAGAATGGGTGGTCAGGGAACCTTCTCTGAGAGTTCACATCAAGCTGAGGTCTTGAGGAAAGATGTTCCAGGAAGAAGAAACAGCAGGAACAAAGGAGCTAAGGAGGGTACTGGGCTGGACGGTGGAGAGAGGAGAAGCTTTCCCTAGAGATGTGGGAAACAAAGTGGGCGGGGCCAGGGCATATAATGAGCTGCAGCCTGAAGTAAGGGTTTGGGTTTCTATTCTAATTCTCATGAGAAGCCCTTGGGATTTTTTTTGACAATACTTTTCTGAGATGTAATTGACATATAGTAATCTGCACATACTCAAAGTGTGTACACTTGGTAAAGTGTGAGAAGGTTTGATATATGTACGTGACCATGACACCATGTGAGCCACAGTCCCATTACTCTCAAAACCTTTCTTCACTCATGTCCCCTTTGCTCACTTGTGTGAGAGACAGTGCTGGGATTTGACGCCCTCCAGGAACAGCCTCTGACTGGCGACTGATGGGAATTGGTGTATTGGTACCCCAGCTCCCTCATCCCTTGGGAGGACGGTGACTCTGATCTGTTTTCCATGCTGACCTTGGTTTCCCAGCAGGATGAAACTCCATTTGCACACAGAGGTAACCGGCTTAATAACAGACTCTTTACTGGCTGCCTTTCCTGTCCTGCCTCATCCTCCCCCTCTCTCACCAGTGTTTCTTGGGGTCACCTCCCAAATACACTGCTTGCCCTTGGGGGGACATAGACTAAGGCAGCATATATTAGAAGTAGACCATATAGGACATACAAGAGATTACATATCGTGTGTGAGACAAAAAGGGAGACCATGGATGAAAGCTAAACTTTTGGCCTGAACATGAAGGAAGCACTGCTATAGAAGAATGGATTGTATAGAAGAAAAACACTCCAGAATTGGGGAAATGCCAATAAAATCTTGAGGGTCACACTATCTAAACTCTTCCTTGGCAGTCCCAGGATGATGGGCTGTGAATATTTATCCAGCATTTGTATATCTCCACACTCCAGATGTCCCCAGGGGTCTTTTTAATTCTGCCATAGATCATTAGCAAAAGTCTCTTTTTATCGTATATTGGCAGTGGATTATTCGGATAACTTCCAATGAGCACCATTTGTTTGTGTGTGAAATGTACAGACACTGTCTCAGAAATAATTTCATTAGCCACCTCATTTTCAGCTACACATGACTTGAAATGTTCCTCTTAGGACTTAAGTTTTTCATGCTTGGTTTCCACCTGATGGTGAATTCATTCCAGAATTTACTTGAATTTATTTTAATGCTTTGTAAGTTAACAGAGTGTGTCTTTTTTTTTTTTATACCAGCAAATGGGTTTCTTCAACTTTACTTTTGTACATGCCTGGGAATAGTCAAAGGTGTCAACCAAAGTAAATTAACCACTTGCTTGAGATGTGCAACAAAGAAGGTTTATTTGAGAACTTGTTAGGACTGCAGCCCAGGAGACAAGAGAGTCAAGATGCCTGGAAAATGTGCTCTGGAGAACAAAGTGAAGTTGGAGTATTTAAGAGAAAGAAGACATGGAAAAGGGGAGGTGGTCACAAAAGTTGTGATTGGTGCTAGCATATGTCAAGCAGCCTTATCCATGAGGGATTGGCTGTAACAGTCCATTGAGGCGGGCTTTGGCACGAGCCTTCTGGTTTGTTAAGAAGTAGTGAAAAGTAGCAAAGAGCAGTTTCATTGACAGTTGTTCCTCCAGGAGGTCATGACCCTTGTGATGTGGCTGAGTGCAGAGTTCCAGAATGTTCTCAGTTTATTTATTTATTTATTGGAACATCGTTGATTGTACATATCTGTGGGGTACTGAGTTGCATATTGATACCTGTGTGCAATATGCGATGTGCTCAGATCAGGATAATTAGTATATTCAACGTGATACAATGTAATAATTTTTTGTGGCCCTTTACCAATTCCTCCCTTATCCCCCTCCTCCTCCCCCTTTCCCACCTTTGGTAACCTCAGTTCTGAAAGTTAACTGTAACTTTTGAAAGTTAACTGTATTATTGTGATTGTTGTATCTTCCTTTTTTAAAAAATTAATTTATTTTTAAGCCCTCACTTATGAATGAGGACATGTGGTATTTCTCTTTCTGTGCCTGGCTTATTTCACTTGACATAATTTTCTCTAGGTTCATCCAGGTTGCTGTGGATGGCAGAATTTCATTCTTTCTTATAGCAGAGTAGTATTCCATTGTGTAAGTATAACACATTTTTCTTATCCAGTCGTCCAATGACGGACATTTAGGTTGGTTCCAACTCTTGGCTATTGTAGATAGAGCTGCAATGAACACAGGAGTGAAGATATCCCTTTGACATGATGATTTCCACAGAATGTTCTGAGTTTAGACGTGCCTAAAGCTCCAGCTGAGATGGCATCCTGGCTCCATTTTAGTGCCTTGACCAGACTGTCATCAGATCCCCCTCATCACAGGAGTTCTGGCTGGCAACTTTAACCTTTTCTTTCCAGATGTGTATGCCACAAGAAATAAGGAGGTGGATTTGGCAAAAGCCATTATTTGGGTCCTGTCCAATAAGCTTGTTACTTTGCTGTGCATGTGCGTCCTGTTCTTGCAGCATCTGAAGATTAAATAATGCCCTGTTGGCGCAGCCACCATCCTATAAGGTTTTTGTGTGTTTTGTAGAGAGAGAATTTTATCATATTCTTTCCATTGTTATCATAAATTAAGTAA
>NW_007773284.1:0-4492 GCF_000696425.1 Galeopterus variegatus | reverse complement strand
CCCTGCAGAGAAAAAACTAAATAAAAGGCATTGTCTCATGCTCTACTGTGCTCCAGCTGCAACACACTGACAGCCTGCAGAGAGAGAACGTGCATACCGATGCACTGAGGTCTCTGTCTGTGTTTTTTATTTTCTCCGGCTTCCTCATCCCTCTTTCAAGGACCCACAACTCGACCGGAGCTGGTCTCTGGCAAGATACTCTATTTTCAGTTTAAAATCCACCTTTATATCAAAATGTCCTACTTTAAAAGATGTCATTTTTCTATTTTCCCGCCATATAATTGCCATCATTACTTTAAAATGATATAAAGTTATGGTATTATGGAACAGAAAGGGAACTCTAAGTGAAGATTAAGTAACTTATTACTATTATATTTAATATTGAAATGCATTGTAAGAATTCAAATGTAATTAACAATATTATAGATCCAAATTATTGCTTGAATTGAATTAATGTTTAGGAATATTAAGTATGTCTCAAATATATTCAAATTTATTTTCTTATATATATTTTTTATTCACCTGTTTATTTTCAAATTGATAGGTAAAATTGTATGTATTTATTGTATACAACATGATGTTTTGAAATACATATACATTGTGAAATGACTAAATCTAGCTAAGTAACATATGCATCACCTCACATAGTTATTTTTGTGGTGAGGACAACTTAATCCACTCTGTTAGCATTTTTCAAGAATAAAATATCGTTAACCACAGTCACAATGTTGTACAATAGACCTCTTGAATTTATTCCTCCCACCTAACTAAAATTTCCTGTCCTTTGGGCAACATCTCCCTAACCCTCCCTCCCTGAGCCCCTGGTAACCACTATCTACTCTCTACCTGTATAAGATCAGCTTCTTTAGATTCCACGTATGAGTGAGATCGTGCAGTATTTGTCTCTCTATTCCTGGCTTATTTTATTTCTTTATATTTTAAGCAGTTAGATATCCTGTATGTTCCTATATGTTTAGGAACAATTGAAACTGCTCAGCAAATTCCCCAATACCTTTAAAATAGGAAGCCATGTTGGCTATAATTGTTTTAAGAAGTTCTGGCTACTTCCCAAGCAACCCCACTGTCTCTGCTTTGACATTCAGTTGTGCCAAGTTGTTAATAAGGATAAAAAGTCATAGAAGCAGGTTTTCTGAGCAGAATATGTGGGAAGTGAGAAAAGTAGGAGTCAACAAAGAATAAGGAAGAGAGTACATGTAGAATACCCTTCATTTTACACATCATGAGCACAGCTCGTATATTTCTGTTCTAGACTACTTTGTGCTGTTATCACAGAATAGCACAGACTGGATAATCTATAAACAATACAAGTTTATTTGATTCACAGTTCTAGAGGCTGGGAAGTCCAAGAGTGTGGTGCCAGAACATGGTGAAGGCCTCCACCCCGCATCATCTCATGGTGAAAGGTAGAAAGGCAGGAGGGGAAAGAGAAAGTGAACAAGAGAAGCCAGCCTTGCTTTTATGAGAACTCAGTCTTGTGATAATGACATTAATACATCTTTGAGGGCAGAACCCCAGTAACCAAATCATCTCCTAAAGGTCCTACCTCTTAACCCTGCTACATTGGGGATTATGCTTCCAACACATGAACATGGGAGACACATTCAAACGACAGCAGTTTTTAAGATCAGAATGGAGGTACACTTTTCCCCTCCATTTTAACACCATAACACCAAGCAAGCCACAAACTGTGCAATGAACATTTAGAAAAATGAGAAGGAAGAATTAAGAAAAAACCACTTGAATCCATAGTAAAGGAAAAAGATGTACATAAAATCGTGATATAAAAATCTCCATCAGCACCTTTTTATTTACCAAGTTTGTTAATTTTATCTTTAAGTTAGCAGAAACTAAATAAATTTAGGCTAGTATTCTGCAGGATTTATATAAATGTTTACATAATCATCAAATTGTTGTAAGTTGACATAATATAATATCTGGCACAGGTCTTTCCTCAGCTTTCTTAAGACATCTTGACACAATCTTAACAGTTTCAAGCATAAAAATCTGATGACAATAGCATAAGTTTTACAGCAACCATAAGTGGTTTCAGGGATGCAAGGGTCTAAGAAATGATGCAGAAGTACAGAAGGATGGTAATAAACTCAATGGTCTGGATTCTCTTTATCACTCAAAGACTTTATAATTGTCATCATCTTTTCTTGTCTAAGTTTACTCTCTTGAAAATGATATTTCTGCTAATACATGGCCTGACATACTTATATCAATCCTATTCTGTATTCATTTTCAAATAAAATAACAATAATCTGTTTACATCCAGTGTCTCTTAGTTCATATTATCAAGAGGTAGAAGGAAATAGCTGTATTTTTTTTTCAGAAATGTTTATTCAGGTCGTTGGTTATTTGCCCATTTTTTAATAAGATTATTTGGTTTTTGGTTTTTATTTTATTTTTTTGCTATTGAGTTGTTTGAGTTTGTTTGAGTTGTATATTCTGTATATTAATCCCGTGTCAGATGAATAGTATGAAAATGTTTTCTTTCACTCTGTTGGTTGCCTTTTCGCTCTGTTGATTTTTTTTATTGTTGTTGAGAGGCTCTTTAATTTGATGTAATCACATTTGTCTATATTTACTCTTGCTGCCTGTGCTTCAGAAGTCCTCTCCATACATTTTTTTGCCCAGACAAATGTCTTGAAGTGTATCTCCTATGTTTTCTTCTAGTAGTTTCATAGTTCTGGGTCTTACATTTAAGTCTTCGACCCATTTTGAGTTGATTTCTGTAAGCAGTGGGAGCTAGTGGTTTAATTTAATTCTTCTGCATTTGAATATCCAGTTTTAACAACACCATTTATTAAAGAGACTGTTCTTTCCCCATTGTGTGTTCTTCGCATCTTTGTTGAAAATCAGGTGGCTGTAAATGCATGGATTTATTTCTGGGCTCTCTGTTCTGTTCCATAGGTCAATTTGCCTATTTTTATTCCAGGGCCATTGGTTGCTATAGCTTTGTACTATTTTTTGAATTCAGGTAGTGTGATATCTCAGCTTAGTTCTTTTTGCTCAGGATTGTTTGGGTTATTCAGGGTCTTTTGTGATTGCCGACAAATTTTAGGATTGTTTTTACTAAACTGTGAATAATGCCATTGGTATTTTGATGGGGATTGCATTAAATCTGCAGATCACTTTGGGTAGTATGAATATTTTAACAATATTAATTCTTGCAATTCAAAAACAGGAGATACTCTTCCATTAATTTGTTTCATGTTCAACTTCTTTCATCAGTGTTTTATGATTTTTAATATAGAGCTTTTTAACCTCCTTAAATTCCTAAATATTTTAGGTTTTTGTAGCTATTGTAAATGGGATTGTTCTCTTCATTTCTTCATTTTTGAGTAATGACTTTATATCTTGTCATTTTACTAAATCTATTAGTTCTGACCATTTTTAGATGGGATCTTTAGGTTTTTCTACGTATAAGATTATGTCATCTGCAAAGGGAACAAGTTAACTCTCTTCCTTTCCAATTTGCAGAACTTTTATTTCTTTCTCTTGCCTAACTGCTTTGGCTGAATTTTCCAGTACAACGTTAAATAGAAGTGACAGAAGGGGTGAAAGTCTTGTTTCATTTCTTATAGGGAAACTTCCAGTTTTTCCCCTTGCAGTATAATGTTACCCATGGGTTTGTTATATATGGCCTGTTTTGTCTTGAGGTACATTCCTTCCTAATTTGTTGGGAGTTTTTGTCATAAAGTGATGTTAAATTTTGTCAAATGCTTTTTCTGCATCTATTAAAATGAGTATATGAATTTTGGCTTTTATTCTGCTAATGTGACATATCCCATTTATTGACTTGCATTTGTCAAACCATTCTTGTACCATTGGGATGAAACCTACTTGACCAAAGTGAAAAATCTTTTTAATGTGTTGCGTGTTGTTGAATTCAATTTGCTAATATTTTGTTGAAAATATTTGTATTTATGTTCATCAAGGATATTGGCCTATGATTTTATTTTTTTGTTGTTTCTTTGTTTGGTTTTGGTATCAGTGCAATACTGGCCTCATAGAATAAGTGTGAATATTCCCTCATCTTTAATTTTTTGAAAGAAATTGAGAAGAATTGGTATTAGTTCATGGTAAAATTCAGCAGTGAAGTGCTCAGATCCTGGGCTTTTCTTTGACTGATTTAATCTCTTTACTCATTATTGGTCTTTTCTGGTTTTTTTATTTCTTCTTGATTCAACCTTGGTAGGGTGCAAGTTCCTAAGAAATTATTTTTTTCTTCTAGGTTACCCAATTTGTTAGCAGCAATTGTTCATAACAGTAACTTATCATCCTCTATATTTCTGTGGTATTATCAGTGATGTCTTCTTGTTCATCCCTGGTTTTATTTATTTGTCTTCTCTCTTTTTTTCTGAGTTAATCTAGCTACTTGTTTTTGTTTACACTTTATTTTGTTGATCTTTTTTTTTTTTTTTTTAAGATGACCGGTAAGGGGATCTTAACCCTTGACTTGGTG
>NW_007773283.1:3996-4492 GCF_000696425.1 Galeopterus variegatus | reverse complement strand
TTTCAAGCAATGATCTTAAGAAAACTTGAAGAAATAAAGGAAGACTCAATTAAAGAACACAATGAAACAAGAAAAAACATCCAGTATGTGAATGAGGAAATCTGCAGAGATTAATACCATAAAAAAGAGTGTAGCAGAACTTCTAAAAATCAAAGACTCACTCAATTAAATAAAAAACACAACTGAGAGCTTGAGCATCAGGGTAGAGCAATCAGAAGAAAGAATTTCAGAGCTTGAAGATGGTCTTTTTGAAATAACTCAGGAAGAAAGAAAAAAAAAATAAAAAAGAATTAAAAATAGTGAGGGAAACCTAAGAGAGATAGCAAACAACCTCAAATGCTCTAACATCGGAAGTAATCCAGAAGAGCAGGAGAAAGGAAACAGTATTGAAAACCTACTCGAGGAAATAGAAACAGAAAACTTCCTAGTTGTAGAGTGGAATACAGACCTCCTGACCCAGGAAGCTCAAAGTTCCCCAAACAGTTTCAACCCCAAA
>NW_007773283.1:0-2626 GCF_000696425.1 Galeopterus variegatus | reverse complement strand
CACCTCTAAAGACACTCATAGACTAAAAGTGAAGGGATGGAAAAAGATATACCATGAAATGGAAACCAAAAAATGAGCAGGAGCAGCTATTCTTATATTGGACAAAATAGACTTTAAAACAAAAAACATTAAAAAATACAAAGAAGGCCATTGTATAATGATAAAGGGAACTATCCAGCTAGAAGACATAAAAGTCATAAACATGTATGCACCCAATACCAGAGCACCCAGATAGATCAAGCAAACACTCTTAGACCTAAAGAGACATTAATAGTGGGTGATCTGAACACCCCTCTCTCAGTATGGGACAGGACTTCCAGGCAACAAGTCAAGAAAAAGACACACAATTTAATATACACCCTAGACCAACTGGACTTGGCAGATATATACAGAACATTTCACCCAACAGCTAAAGAATACACTTTCTTCTCATGAGCTCACAGTATATTCTCCAGGATAGACCACAGATTAGGTCACATATCTAGTCTCAGCAAATTAAAAAAATAAAATAAAATCATTCTAACAATTTTCAGACCACAATGGACTAAATCTGGAGATAAACAGTAAGCAAAATCCTGGAAGCTATATAAATACATGGAAAATAAATAATAGGCTTCCAAATGACCTATGGGTCCAGGAAGAAATTAAACAGGAAATCAGGGCCAGCCCCATGGCTCACTCAGAAGAGTGCAGTGCTGATAGCACTGAGGCCATGGGTTTGGATCCTATATAAGGATGGCTGGTGCACTCACTGGCTGAGTGTGCTGTGGACAACACCGAGCCAAGGGTTACGATCCCCTTACTGGTAAAACAAACAAACAAACAGGAAATCAAAAAGTTTCTAGAAACTAATGAAACTAAAGATGCATCATACCAAAACTTGTGGGATACTGCAAAAGCAGTACTAAGAGGCAGATTTATTGTAGTAAATGCTTACATAAAAAAAAAATGGACAAACTTCAAATAAATGACCTAACACTACACCTCAAAGAACTTGAAAAACAACAACAATCCCAACCTAAAGACAACAGACATAAAAAAATAATTAAGATTAGAGCAGAACTAAATGAAATAGAGACCCCCCCCAAATAGAAAAGATCAACAAAATTATAAGTTGTTTTTTGAGAAGATAAACAAAATAGACACACCATTAGCTAGATTAACAAAAAAAAAAGAGAGAGAGAGAGAGAGAAGATCCCAATAACAAAAACCAGAAATGAAAAAGGAGACATTACAACTGCTACCACAGAAATACAAAGAATCATTAGAGACTATTATAAACAACAGTATGACAGCAAATTTGAAAATCTGGAGGATATGGATAAGTTTGTAGACACATATAAATTAGCAAGACTGAA
Organism: Galeopterus variegatus; assembly: GCF_000696425.1. Classification (NCBI taxonomy): domain Eukaryota; kingdom Metazoa; phylum Chordata; class Mammalia; order Dermoptera; family Cynocephalidae; genus Galeopterus; species Galeopterus variegatus. The sequence goes on along the minus strand of NW_007773283.1, from coordinate 1,268 downwards.
CCAAGAAGAGATGGAAAACCTGAACAGACCAATAACAAGCAAGGAGATGGAAGCGGTAATGAGCAATCTTCCAACAAAAAAATGTCCAGGTCTGGATGGATTCACAGCTGAATTCTATCAAACTTTTAAAGAGGAGTTAATACCAATTCCCATGAAACTGTTCCAAACAATTGAAACAGACGCTACTCTGCCAAACTCATTCTATGAGGTCAAGATAACTCTGATACCAAAACCAGATAAAGACACAACAAAAATAGAAAATTATAGTCCAATATCCTTGATGAATCTAGATGCTAAAATCCTCAACAAAATATTACCAATTAGAATACAGCAGCATATTAAAAAATATATACACTACGATCAAGTGGGATTCATCTCAGGGATGCAAGGATGGTTCAACATATGAAATTCAATAAATGTGATACATCACATCAACGAGCTCAAGGACAAAGACCATATGATTATCTCAATAGATGGTGAAAAAGGATTTGACAAAATTCAATATTCCTTTATGATAAAGACTCTCAACAAATTAGGTATAGTAGGAAAATATCTTAACACAGTAAAAGCCATTTATGACAAGCCCACCACCAGTATTATTCTGAATGGGGAAAAATTGAAGGCCTTCCCCTTAAGGACAGGGACAAGACAAGGATGTCCACTCTCACCACTTCTATTCAACATATTGCTGGAGGTACTAGTTAGAGCAATCAGGCAAGAAAAAGAAATAAAGGGAATCCAGATTGGAAAAGATGAAGTCAAACTTTCTCTATTTGCAGATGACATGATACTATATCTAGAAAAACCTAAAAACTCTAACAAAAAACTCCTAGAGCTGGTTAATAACTTCAGTAACATTGCAGAATATAAAATAAATGGCACCAAACTAGTCACATTTATATACTCAAATAATGAATTAACAGAAAGAGAAATAAAGTAAGCCCATTTACAATTATCACCAAAAAATATGATACCTAGGGATCAACTTAACCAAGGAGTTGAAAGACCTTTACAATGAGAATTACAAACCATTTTTGAAAGAAATTAAAGAAGACACAAAAGGATGGAAATATATTCCATGCTCTTAGATTGGAAGAATTAACATTGTGAAAATGTCTATACTACCCAAAGTGATCTTCAGATTCAATGCAATCCCCATCAAAATACCAATGACATTTTCACAGAAATGGAAAAAAAAAAAAGCTATCCTACCTTTCATATGGAAAAACAAAAGACCCCGAATAGCCAAAGCAATCCTGAGCAAAAAA
>NW_007773282.1:0-4492 GCF_000696425.1 Galeopterus variegatus | reverse complement strand
TGTCTTTTGTCTTTTTTCCGTGTCTGGCAACGGATCGCAACCCTCAGTGTTGCCCCCGTACCGGACCGGGGACCAGCAACGGGATCGCAACCCTCGGTGTTGCTCCCGCGCCTCGCTCAGCCAGTGAGCAGGAACTGGTCTGTATGTGGGATCTGAACCCTCGGGCGGGAGCGCCGCTGTGCTTCCCAAGCGGCGCACTATCCAGTGCGCCACCGGGCCGGCCCACTGCAGTTGATTTTTAAAAGTAGGCCTTATGAGGCAAATCTAGAAATGAAGATAACTACACCAATGTACAAAAATTATCTAATAAAATACCTTTTACTATTCTTTCATGAAGTTTGCAAACTTTCTTCAGCACACCTAGAAAAGAAAATTGGATTTTCAAACTTTTAAGAGAAGAATACAAAACAATATTATTCACATATCATTAAGGCTACATCTATAGTTTTTGAAAAAATGATAAGAATACAAAATACATCTACATTTTTTGAAAAAATTACACAGTATTTGGGATTTTAAGCAAAATCCATTAAGATATTTGCCTCATTCTGCTATTTAATATAAAAGTTTACCACTTTACCAAAGTACTAAGACTTCTTAAAATATATGTACGTGGATATGACTTAAATACTAACTATTGAATTATGCAAAGTTACAAATCCAAAGAAGTGCTTAACTTTTGTTTCTGATTGTTATGTAATCAACACTCAGTACCTTCCCACATAATCTCCATAGGCTGCTACTAAACCATTGCCATCTTTACTTGGGCAACAGGAAAATTACATGACTCTTCCAACACATCAAAACTTTCTAACTGAATAAAATGTAGAGCTCCTGATTCGGGGTTGAGATTTTATATTTCTAAAAAATATAGAGCCTGAAGTCCAAAAATAATAACTGAAATGATGAATCTCAGAAAATAACTTACTTTTCCTTTTCCTAGTCCTCATTCCTACTCCTTCTTCTTCTTCACTCTGAACAGCTACCCTTATCATGTGTCCTTTTCTTGAAAGTAATAAAAGCATTCTACTTTTTAATACTGCATGGTGAATCATTTTCAAACTTGTAAGAGAAAGTGTTAATGACAGAAGGATGCTTCCATCCCAAATTAATGACACAAACTAGATGATCTAAGTCAGAAAAAGTTAAATATGGTGAAAGTATTTCAGAAGCAGCTATAACTTATGCAGGCATGGTAACCACCATGGAACACAGACCTGAATTTAAAAATATGCTTTCACGCTGGTACATCATTCCTTCTTCCGATTTTGATGACCACATCATAATATATCGATACAAGTATGGTATACATAGGGATGTGAAGATTTTTGAACTATCTTCATGATCAAAATAAAGGTCATAGCAGGTAAATTTATTTTTCTCACAGTTTGCCTAGCTAGATCTTATTTCACATTAGTTCCTGAGGACTGAAGCTGCCTGGGTTCAACTGAGCGCTTCTTGAGAACCAAGGTCCTGCAGCTCTCTGTATTCTATGCATGTCTGAGACATGTTGGACGCAGAAAGACTCATGGCCTTCCTAGGGTTATAGAGCACAGTTACTATGTATGGGAGAAGGGAAGAAGATTCAATGGAAGTTACAGGCACAGGAAAGGTGAAGAACGATTTTTAAAGTGATCATGAACTGAAAGAAGCAAGATTCTCTGAGAAAAGATTGGAAAACACTAGGGTTAATGAAGGCAAAAATTGATGGGTGCTTAGGAAGAGACAGGAGTATTATGCTTCAACAGATGCTTAGATTCCTATAGTCCTCCAGTCTATGTACAGAAGACTCTGGTAATGATAGAATATCTTTTTTTCCACCCCCAGGATAAGCCTACTATAGTTATAGGTTAGCAAAGAGGCAAAGCTAAAGTAGAAGAAGAAGCCTGTGGGCACTTCCAAATCTGATTAGAACAGAAAACAAAAATATATTCAGTATGAAAAATTTTCAGCAGGGATTTGGTACTATGGAGGATGGAGGCATAATCTTACAAAGGGAGCCAAAAGGACTTTACCAATTAATACTGATACACCACTCCCTTTTGAGAACCACTGGCTTAAACAAAATCTTTATTTATATATTGGAAAAAAATACTTATATCTATAGAAATACATTATCCTTTTACCTAGAATATTCTTGGAAAAAATAGTGAAAATGAAATTTTTTTAGTATTTTTAAAATTTTTGTGTAAACATTTTGCTGTTCCTAACCAGTTCTAAATTAACAGGGTTAAAATTAAAGCTATTATATTCAATATATCTTTTCTATCAAAAATCAAGATTAAAATTTCACATATTCTAGGGCGGAGCCCGTGGCGCATTCGGGAGAGTGCAGCGCTGGGAGCGCAGCAGCGCTCCCGCCGCGGGTTCGGATCCTATATAGAGATGACCGGTTCGCTCACAGCGCTCACTGGCTGAGCGCAGTGCAGCTGGTCTCAAAAAGGAAAAAAAAAAAAAAAAAATTCACATATTCTAGAACAGAAAACATCCAGGAGAATCACTACAAAAGTATCAAAATATTAGAGTATTGTTCAAACAAATAGAAATTTTCATAATTAAAAAACATGAAAAAAGAAATACATATAATGCTTCAGTTATGATTCATACTTTTCAGTTACATTACATAAATAAAAATTTTAATTTGGTAAGGGCAAGTAATTCTCTGAGCAAGTTAAAGCAAAGGTGGTGGTCATTATTATTTCAAATGAGAACATCTATTTGGTAAAGGTTAACAAAAAAGTATAAAGTTTTAGTAAGAATTCCCTGACCAAGTAAAATGTATCCTGCAATATCAGTAGAGATGCAATATCTAGCACTTTTCTCACCACATACTGAGCAACTTCCTTAGTAAGCTACTGGCCCTGTCCTTAAAGAGTTAGTTGAGGAGTGTTTCTGTTGAATAAAAGGTCTTCTAAAATAAGTAAAATGTAACATAACATGAGTGGTACCAGAAGACTTTCAAGTGAAGAATTTAAATCACTGCAAATGTTTGCTTTAAAAAATGTTTAAAATTTTCCACAGTACATTTTATACCTCTCCATCTATGCTTTAATACCTAGCATAGATGCTAGGAGAAATGGACATGCAGTAGAAGAGGTACATTTAGAGCATCCCAAACTTTTCTCTGTGTCCTAAAAATCTTCATCTCTTCAAACTTTGAAGCTGCTCACAAAAGGGTATTTGTGGTCATCTAAGAAACCCACTACCCAGATAAATTTTGGAAACACAAGAGCAAACCTCCCTGATGACTAACACTAAACCCTTTCCCCTTAACTCCTGAAACCTACATTACAACATTCGGTTTCACAACCTCTCTCCAGACCATTTCACCTCCATTTTCTGGAGAAACAGAAGTTATCAGATAGAAAGTTACTCACCTTCCCAGCATTACTTACATCCTACCTAAGTGACTCCAGTCCCTATTACTTCTGACCTGTCATAAAATAATAGAGGGGATGTTCCTCCTCCTTCCAAAGACCAGGCCCTATATGCCTTGGAATCCATTCTCTCCTGTTGTCCCAACAACATGGAAATATTATTCCTCCTCTCACTTATATATTCAACTCTTATTTTTATACAGATCTTTTGCACTGGCTTTTAAACCAACCCAAACCTCTTTATTAAAACAATAACAAAAACACAATAATTTGGCCCCACATCTCCCTCCATCTATAGCTCACAGGCCTGTAAAGATACTTCCAGTTACAAATAAACTTCTCCAAGAGTATGCCTGGGGTCCTAGGCAGAAGCTGAGGGCAGTCCCCACCACCAGGAAGCAGGCATTGAGCACACTCGGGGTCCCACACAAAAGCTGAGGGCAGCCCCCTCCGCACAGCAGTGGGCAAGTTAGCACATCTGGGGTCCTAGGCAGAAGCTGAGGGCAGCCCCCACCACCCAGCAGCAGACAAGAAGCATGCCTGTGGTCCTACGCAGGAACTGAGGGCAGCATCCCCCACCCCCGAGCAGGCAAGGAGCATGCTGAAAACACTACTTCCATGCAGGAGGCCCACCACAGCCGCAGATGCTGCAAAAGTGGCTGGCCACCACAGTAGCAGCCACAGCCACTGTGCAGGAGGACCACCAGAAACATCTGACTTCATTGACACAAGGAAAGTCACCAGTGGAGACCAGAAGAAGAGGAAGTCTCTTTCTTCAAAGCCCACTCAAGAGTAATAGAAAAAGCAACTGCCCTACCAGATAACCAGACATCAAAGTAGAGATAAGAGACATATAAAAATCCAAGAAAATATGACACCACCAAAAGAATACAGTAATTCTCAAATACAACACTCTATAGAGCAGGAAACCCTTGAAATGACTGAAAAGGAATTCTGAGCAACAATCTTAAGGAAACTCACTAAGCTATGAGAATACTCAGGAACGGGCCGGCCCGGTGGCGCACTGGATAGTGCGCCGCTTGGGAAGCGCGGCGGCGCTCCCCTCCGAGGGTTCGGATCCCACATACAGACCGGTTCCCGCTCACTGGCTGAGC
>NW_007773281.1:8395-9587 GCF_000696425.1 Galeopterus variegatus | reverse complement strand
TTTTTTTTTTCTGGTAAATAAAGTCTCCCTTTTCTCTTTAGTGGATCCTGTGATCCTCTTTGGTTAACAGGCCCATTGCCATTCTTCCTTTGCTGTGAAATGAGTTCCTTGATCAGAAACAATGTTCTGTGAAATGCCATGATGGGTGGATAAGGCACTCTGTAATTTCACAGATGGTCATTGTAATGGTTACTTTTAGGTGTCAACTTGTCTGGATTAAGGAATACATAGAAACCTGATAAAACATTATTTTTGGTTGTGTTTGTGAGGGTGTTTCTAGAGGAGTTTAGCATGTAAATGAGTGGAATGGGTGGGAAAAATCCACCCCCTGTATTGGGGCGGGGGGGGCACTATCCAATCCATTAGGAACTGGGAGAAAACAAAAATGAAGGAAAAGATGAATCTCTTGCTTTCTCTCTGCTGGAGCTGTGATACACTCTTCTCTCCTTTCTGTAGACATTTGAGCTCCAGATTCTTCAGGCTTTAGGTTCCAGGATTTACATAAGCAGCACACTGGTTCTCAGGGCCTTGGCCTCAGACTGAGAATCGCACCATCGGTTTCCCTGGCTCCGAGGCTTCCAGATTTGGACTGAGACACACTATTGGCATCCAGTTTGCAGACAGCTTATTGTGGGACGGCTCTGCATTCATACTCATGTGAGCCCATTCCCCTAATAATTCCCCTCTCATACATTTATATACATATTCTGTTGGTTCTGTCTCTCTAGAGAACCCAGACTAATACAGATTTTGGTGCCAGAAGTAGTTCTAGAGAAACTGAATCTTAAAGACGAATTTCTTTAATTGATTTTAGTGCTTGAGACCTAAAAATGCTAATAGCTCAACTTCTAGTTATACAGAGAGCACAGATTGTCCATGGTGTGAACTGTTTGTACAGATATGAATAAATCTGTTTGATACTCCTAATTCACCACTTGTAAGAGGCTAGGTATTTAGTAACTACATACATAATAGCTTTGAGTATTTGTGTAAATTCAAGGAATATGATGACATTGCTTGGTTGCTCCTAATATTGCTGGGCAGTGATGAAACAAATGTAAAAGCTGAGGGATTTGAATTCTCAGCTCAAGCTTCGTATAGAAAACCTTAAAGTTTCTAAGTGTTCTCTGGTTTGGAATCTTATCTCCAGTACCCACAGGGCTGAAATTGCGAAAAACCAAACACAAGTCCT
>NW_007773281.1:5094-6607 GCF_000696425.1 Galeopterus variegatus | reverse complement strand
AAAACAAAACAAAAAACCAGAAAACAGTACACTACTAAAAATGTATACAAAAGTTTATTCTTTCCCCTAGACTTTCCCAGAAGAAACTATGACATTTTATTTGAGTAACTGAATTGCAACATAATAAATATTCAGACTTTTGGGGGACTACTGAAACTGGCTCTGAGTTGACACCGATTCCAGGACACTCTAAAGTGTCACTGTGGCCATGTTATCAGACTAGGGGCTTATGTGGTTTCAGGTGATGCTATAGATTGATTGAATTTTGTTCCCCAAAGTTCATACATTAGAAGCTTAATTCCCACTGTAAATATTTAGGAGGAACATCAGAGGCAGTTTGCTTTTAGTTGGTAGGGCCAGCAATACACTATCACTGTTCTACCTCAGGGGTATATCAACCATCCAGCCCTATGTCACAATTTAGTTTGCAAAGATATTGATGGCCTTTTGACTTCACAAAATAACCCCATCATGCATTATATTGATGATATTATGTGGATTGAATCTAGTGATCAAGAAGTAGCTACTGCTCTAGACCTAGTGGTGTGACATTTATTTGCATGACAGATGGTAGAAAATAAAGCCCAACAAAAATTCGGGGGTGTTTTACTTCAGTAACAATTTTATAGTTTCAATGATGTGGAACATGTTAAGATAATCNTGAATCCACAGAGGTCTATACAAATACTTATTTCTCAAAGTTTCTTATCACTAATTTCCCAACCATGTCCCATTTAAATCCCTGACCATCTAGCAAAACCATTGGTGACAGACTGTGAATGGATATATAATAGCATGCTGGGCCATTTCTGCTTCCAAGCAAAATACACAGCCAGGTGCACTGCCCAATATTCTGCTCACTGGGAAAATGTTTTCTTCATCATTGTCCTTCATGGATACCCTAGAAGGGGCTTGTAGTGCTTCAGCTATCCACTTTTGTATGGTGCCTACATATCTTGCAGAAGCATCTGTATAATAGGCCAAGTCTTCTTCTGTCAGTTAGTCACAGGAAGCTCCCCATGAAGCCATAGGTGTAGGATGGGAGGAAGAAAGCTGTATAGCAGGAGTAGGGCATGATATTGGGTCACTTCTCTAAGTTATTTGTACGATATTGGGTCACTTCTTTCTCTAAGTTATTTGTACCTGCAGGGCCTCCTCCAGCTCAATCACGTATATACCACTTCCATTTGATGATGGAATATTACTGTAAATGCCCAATTTTATGGCTTGATGAGTTAGGTAGCACACAGTTCACCATAGGAAACTCAGGTCATAAGTGGGTGATCCATATTTAAGTGTTCACTTTCTGCTAAGGCTCAGAAGCAGGCCAAGAGCTATCTCTCAAAAGGAAGGTAATTTTCCGCAGGTCATCTACATGGCCTTGCTTCAAAATCCTAAAGATCCGCACTGTAATTCACCTGTGAGACCATGACATTAAAGAAAAAACAAAACAAAACAAAACAAAAAACCAGAAAACAGTACACTACTAAAAATGTATACAAAAGTTTATTCT
>NW_007773281.1:0-623 GCF_000696425.1 Galeopterus variegatus | reverse complement strand
CAGTATCCAATATGCTGTCAATATGGTAAAATTATGCCAATGATTAATATATTCATTAAACTAAGGTTAAATTTAGAATTCAATTTTTTTTTCTGCCCTCACCATTTAAAAGTTATATTGATAGCTCTTTTCGTTTATATTGCTACAGAGAAAATGCCATGATGAATTAGGCAACATACTTTTGATTTCCCATAAAATAAAATACTGTTATTTAGAAAAAAAAATCTTTTCATATATAATATATGTATGTCTAGATTAACTATATTTAGATAGTTTTTAGTATTGTCCAGATATGCTTACAAGACATTGTCAGGTTTACTCCATTATTTTTGTCATAAAATGTCTCATTAATACAATAATCAAGAATATATCAATATTCTAACATTGGCATATAACTAAACCGTTATTATAGTTACTCAAAAACCTCATGAATGTAGCTCAAGGGAGAAAAATTCTCCCTAATTAAAATTAAAACTAGCAAATGGATGCTAAAATCAGAAAAGAAAAAGAGATGACCTCTGAAAAGAAAGGTGATGCTGAAAATAGGTCTCCAAATAGAGAGTGGAACATGCAACAACTGTGAAACTGGACACCCTTTCTACCTGTTTTTTAATGTGTTAATT